>NC_088422.1:66959142-66969142 GCF_034236695.1 Oncorhynchus nerka | reverse complement strand
AACTTAATGTGAAATTTGTAACAAAAGCTCATTGTGTGTCTTTTAGCAAAGCAACAATGGCATGTTTTAGCGGCAGTTGTCAGCAGGTAGTGAATGTAGGTTTCCTGTGGGTAAGTGTAGGTAAGTGTGGGTAAGTGTGGGTAAGTGTGCTAAGAGGCCTTGTCATTCTTTTGCATAATTGTTAAGTTAATAAGTTAATTGCCTCCTTCTCCTTCCAGACCCATATCAAACATCTCCAATCCAAAGTTAAATCTAGAATTGGCTTCCTATTTCGCAACAAAGCATCCTTCACTCATGCTGCCAAACATACCCTTGTAAAACTGACCATCCTACCAATCCTCGACTTTGGCGATGTCATTTACAAAATAGCCTCCAATACCCTACTCAACAAATTGGATGCAGTCTATCACAGTGCAATCCGTTTTGTCACCAAAGCCCCATATACTACCCACCATTGCGACCTGTACGCTCTCGTTGGCTGGCCCTCGCTTCATACTCGTCGCCAAACCTACTGGCTCCATGTCATCTACAAGACCCTGCTAGGTAAAGTCCCCCCTTATCTCAGCCTGCTGGTCACCATAGCATCTCCCACCTGTAGCACACGCTCCAGCAGGTATATCTCTCTAGTCACCCCCAAAACCAATTCTTCCTTTGGCCGCCTCTCCTTCCAGTTCTCTGCTGCCAATGACTGGAACGAACTACAAAAATCTCTGAAACTGGAAACACTTATCTCCCTCACTAGCTTTAAGCACCAACTGTCAGAGCAGCTCACAGATTACTGCACCTGTACATAGCCCACCTATAATTTAGCCCAAACACCTACCTCTTTCCCAACTGTATTTAATTTATTTATTTATTTTGCTCATTTGCACCCCATTATTTTTTATTTCTACTTTGCACATTCTTCCATTGCAAAACTACAATTCCAGTGTTTTACTTGCTATATTGTATTTACTTTGCCACCATGGCCTTTTTTGCCTTTACCTCCCTTCTCACCTCATTTGCTCACATTGTATATAGACTTGTTTATACTGTATTATTGACTGTATGTTTGTTTTACTCCATGTGTAACTCTGTGTCGTTGTATCTGTCGAACTGCTTTGCTTTATCTTGGCCAGGTCGCAATTGTAAATGAGAACTTGTTCTCAACTTGCCTACCTGGTTAAATAAAGGTGAAATAAAAAAATAAAAAAAATAAACAGAATCTTTCCAGATCCTTTATATCCTTCGTCTGTACTTATGGACTTCCCTCTTCAGTTCAAACCTCAGGTTTTCAATGGGCTTCAAGTCCGGAGACTGAGATTGCAAAACATTGCAAAATGTAGATTTATTTGGCCTATTAACCATTTTGATGTGTGCTTGTGGTTATTATCTTACTGGAAGATCCACTTGCTGGTAAGTTTCAGCCTCCCCACTCGGCACACACTGGTTGAATCAATGTTGTTTCCACGTCATTTCAATGAAATGACGTTGAACCAAAGTGGAATAGACGTTGAATTGACGTCTGTGCCCAGTGGGTCCTGGCAGAGGCAGCCAGGTTTTTGACTAACATGTCCTGGTACTGGATAAAGTTCATGATGGTGTTGACCTTAACAAGGGCCTCAGGACGACCAGCGGAAGCAAAATAGCCCTATAGACTCAAAATATCCAGCACCATATTTTACAGTAGGTACGAGGTTCTTTTCTGCTTAAGCATTCTAATTTCAACATCAAACCCACCACTGTTGTGCGTGGCCAACGAGCTGCATTTTCATGTCGTCTGATAAATGTATTCACGTGGAGTTTTCTAAACGGCATTGGCACTTCGATTGGAACCGGTGCTTTGGTCAAATGACATGAAAATAGAAAGTATAAAATAAATCATTCAAATTCCGAGCTCTTTAAAAAAAAAACAGGTATCCTTAAACATGTACATTATTTGACTTGGATGGGTTTACTCTTAAACGCAATGTTTTCAATATTTTTTTTACTTTTTTTTTTATACATTATTTCATTTGCTATGAACAGTGACCACATCTATTGCAAGTGTCTTCATAGTCTATTTGAATGGATTTGTCACTAGTGGAATTCCAGTGGGTAGAAAATGGTTCCCGCTCAGGGATGCCTTCCTTGGAAAGAAATTGCATTATTTCCCGCTGAAACATATATTTTAACGGTAAGGTCATCCCGACTATTTGGTTTTACTATGAATCTGGAGCGAGTCCAGGGAAATATTGCTTCCACTTAATATTTCTACCCTGGATTTATTGTGCCTGGCCATTTATGGAGAAGTTTTATAGAACACAATATTTTTCTTGAGGGGCACACACAAAGACGTGCTTGAGCGATCCTTGGTCCAGGGGAAATCAGCCTGTTAATGTAGACCTATAACGAGTCTGGGTCTGGGTGGGTTGTCTTGACTGCCTCTGTTTACCTCACTCATAATCTACTAATATGATACTTCAAGGATCAAGGCTCTTTTTATTACAGTTCCTTCCTTGGCTGCTGTCTACACCACAGCCCCCTGGCTGGCTCTGCTCAGGACGCGTGCAGTAGGATTTATTCTTCCTAATAAACCTGAGAGAGATGAACACAGAGGATCAATAAAGGTAGTCTAGCCTCCCTCTCCCTCTCCATGTTAAAGTATCTGTCCAGTAAAAAGCTCACTTTTAAAAGTTCATATTCTGTTAACTCACACCCAAATAATGTTGTTGACTCATCCTATAATCATATTTGTGGTAGAAGAACACTTATTTTTTTAAAACACCTCAAACTTGTATCTCAAACAGACTGTTTGGAAAATGCTTGCTATTTCCTCAGAGAGGATGATGTCATCCTCCTGAGGAGGATGAGCTGGCCAATCAGCGATCTGCTCGCATGACCGGTATATACCAATACCATTCTGTTGTTGGGGTACGCCCACACCATTCCAACACAGAAAAGCTGCTTTTTAAAATGCTTCATAATCCTTTTTTGGAAGGAAAACGATTTCATTCATATTGTAATTAATTATAGGTCATATTTAATAGAAATCTGGAAACACTGGACAGTTACTTGGATGTCTGAGCAGAATGATTTGTGAGTGTTGTAGAGTATCAAGCACCACTTAGATTGAACTAATCATGATTCCCTTTGGAAAGTGATCAAACTTTAACAGGAAAAGGACATGCCCATAAAAATCCCTCTGTGGCATAATCTAACAGTCATGAATTGATTTTATTTACAGAGGGGTTTGTTGTTCCTCTCTTCTCCACTGTGTGGCACTGTGTTGTAGTTGTGACGTGGGTAGCTTTTTCTTCACTTTTGTCTGTCAATAGCAAAATGGTGGCTTGAGAGAAGCATCAGAAGTTCACACAAAAAGGATATTTGAAAATGTTGTTAAAATAGCAATACAAAACAGTGGATAAAATCATAGGCAACAATAACATGCTTATGATACGCTTGTACAAGGATTCATCATTTATTACTACAGGATACTTAAAAAAACATTTTTTAAACTTTATTTAACAAGGCAAGTCAGTTAAGAACAAATGATTTTTCTCAATGACGGCCTAGGAACAGTGGGTTAACTGCCTTGTTCAGGGGCAGAACGACATATTTGTACCTTGTCAGCTCGGGGATTCATGAATTCACAAATCTCTTGGAAGACATTGATCAAATAATGTGCAATTCTGGAGAAGCAGTGGGTTATGTCTATATTAGAGACATATGAGTAAAGGGTCTATACTCTATTGTGGCGACACCAATCATCTCCTATAATATCATTGCTTCAGTGCTTCACAGTGCTTCACAGTGTTTTATGTCTATATTAGAGACATATGAGTAAAGGGTCTATACTCTATTGTGGCGACACCAATCATCTCCTATAATATCATTGCTTCAGTGCTTCGCAGTGCTTCACAGTGTCTACGGCCTTTTCCCAGGCCCAGGTATTAATGTGTTTTGTTGAGACTCTGTCATGTTGGGTCTGTCTGTTTTTATGTATGGGAGTTAAAATGAGTCTGAGGTTTGATTTCCCGGCCCAGTTTGGTCTGTTTGTTTCTGTACCTCAGGGACAGGTCTCTGTCGGGCGCCTGACGGGGGATAGGATGGGATGGCGCATCTGGCTGCTGCACTACGCTTGGCCACACTCAGTCATGACCTGTTTACTGTGCTCTGCCTGCCCTGTTCTTTACTCCAGACCTCCCACACCACACACCCACAGACGCCTTTCCTGCAATCACACTGTAGCCTATTCTGTTCCTCAGTTACCTTTTGGTTGAGGCTGAGTGTGTGCGTGTCTGTGTCTGTGTGTGCGCGCGCACGTGTGTGCGTGTGTGGGAAAGCAGCGAGAGCAGCGAACAGGGCAGGTCACACACACACAGGACACAGTGTGATGGATCACTGCTAACACTGCATCGGGGGTTACCTCCCTGCAGACTAGCCTCGTTTGTTTTAAGGCCAGGTACAAATGGAACCACAACCATGTGTTTTGCACATTTCTCTCTCTCTCTCTCTCTCTCTCTCTCTCTCTCTCTCTCTCTCTCTCTCTCTCTCTCTGTAGTAAGGAAGCAGAATATAAAGGTTGTCCTCTCCACCTGTTGTACTTGTGTGTGATGTATGCTTACTACATCTGTGTCATGCCGTGTCAAGCTTCTTGGTCACGCGACAGTGTACGTTGGTCATGTTCCCTTTCTCTCCCTGCTTTTCCTTTTCTACTCTTTTCCCTGTGTGCCTCCTCTCTGTCTCCTTGTGGGATGCTACGTAGCAGTCCCCCTTTAACCCCACCCTTCTCTCAGTATCTTTGGTGCACCGTGCGTTTGCCAAGAGCTATAAACTAGTGTAATAGAATTGCAGAGGGGTTAGCCGACATAACCCCTCACCCCTGGCTCCTGGCTTCCCAGACAAGTGCTAACAAGCCCAGCGGCCTCATTGTGCATTCATAGAGAGGGAGGCGTGCCAATGTGGTTCATCGGCCCTGCCGTTATATCGCTCTCCTCTCTCTCTTTCTCACTCTCTCTCTCAGACACACCTATTCCCTTCTCCTGGGCTAGCTGGCATTGGGGCGGCAGGGTAGCTTAGTGGTTAAAGCGATGGACTAGTAACCGAAAGGTTGCAAGTTCGAACCCCTGAGCTAACAAGATACAAATCTGTCGTTCTGCCCCTGATCCTAGGCAGTCATTGAAAATAAGACTTGCCTAGTAAAATAAATCAAATACTCTTGGCTGTTCTTTCCTTGTGTCTCTTATGAATAAAAGTCCTTCTTTAAACTGCAGTTGTGTTGTTGTTGGTGACTTTGTTGAGCCCAGGGAATAGTGACAGCCAGGTGAGATTCAATGTAATGGGAAGATGTCAATTCAATCACCTGTAGTTCTACTGTGCACTTTATCTTCCTATGTTCTTTAGCACTTCAATGAAAAGCCATTAGACACGTATTCTATTCACCTTTATACATAGGCCATATTCGTTAGCCTATTTGTTGATGGCAGACTTCATTCGTCTTCTGTCAAGGTAAAACGTTATCTTCTTCACTAACAGATGAGTGGTATGTTGCCCACTATTCACCTGATGGTTTTCCAGATCAGATCCTCTAATAGAAAGAATTAAAGGACTGGTACTGTAGTACTACTCTAACGTAAAAGTCACTCACGAGACTGAACTGCTCATGTGTGTGTGGAGCTGAGGTAAATGAAATTCATCTGAGTCTGTCAGTCCATTAAAATAGCTTTTATTATCATGTTTCCCCCCAACATTTACTGTATGTCCAGTATCCGTCTCTTCTTTGAATAACACCACCAGTATCTGTCTCTTCTTTGAATAACACCACCAGTATCTGTCTCTTCTTTGAATAACACCACCAGTATCTATCTCTTCTTTGAATAACACCACCAGTATCTGTCTCTTCTTTGAATAACACCACCAGTATCTGTCTCTTCTTTGAATAACACCACCAGTATCTATCTCTTCTTTGAATAACACCACCAGTATCTATCTCTTCTTTGAATAACACCACCAGTATCTATCTCTTCTTTGAATAACACCACCAGTATCTATCTCTTCTTTGAATAACACCACCAGTATCTAACTCTTCTTTGAATAACACCACCAGTATCTATCTCTTCTTTGAATAACACCAACAGGATCTATACATGTTGTGTTGCATCGTATTGTTGGCATTGTGCAGTAGGCTACCTGTGTATGTACAGATGGCGGACTGTGCTGTGACTGTGGATGTGACAGTATACTTGGGGTCACAGTATGTCAGCAGTCTTTCAGCACATGACCCTTTCTTACCGGGGAAGCTGTCATTGACCTCTGAACCTATTGGAATTATTGAGAATTGCAGGCATTGCCATTTGTAAACAGGTTCCTGTGAGACCATTGTAGATTGCCTCTGTGATGTGTTTTGATTGGCTTACATTTGACCAAAGGATCAGGGTTGGTTTTGATCTTTTATTCTCTGATAATGACAGGTAAAACGTCCATGAACAAATACTGTGTACAGTATAAAATGTAGCTAATGTACAGTATTGCCTATGGGCCTGAGCTAGCCAACTTTCATAAATAACAGCCGTTAGGTACAGTACAGTACAGTACCATGATGTATTCTTGCAAACTAACAGTAAAATATCTTCAACATAACTTGACAAACAAAAACACATGGCACACCTGATAATCAACAGGAGAAAACCTCCATGAACAAGTACTGTGCTGCCCTAACATGCCAAACTCCTCTGCAAAGTACAAATGAACAAAGAAAGGGGACATGAATAGCCATGCTAGCCCAATGACAACATCTAGTCTACAGCAGAAAGTGCAGAAGCTAGGATGTACAGCATGTACAGCATTCACAAATCAACAGATAAAAAGTTCAGAAATGACTGGTGGGAGACCATTATAAAACACTGTCAGTGACCATATAAACTCATTCTAAGTGTTTTAACATGATGATGTCATGGGACAATATGTCATTAACCTCTTCCACATGGGAACAGTAGAAAGGGACGAGGTAAGGGGAGTTTTTATTTCACCTTTATTTAACCAGGTAGGCCAGTTGAGAACAAGTTCTCGTTTACAACTGCGAGCTGGCCAATATAAAGCAAAGCAGTGCGACAAAAATAACAACACATCAACAAATGTACAGTCAATAACACAATAGAAGAAAAAAATAGAAAAATCTATGTACAGTTTGTGCAAATGTAGAAGAGTAGGGAGGTAGGCAATAAATAGGTCATAGAGGCAAAATAATTACAATTTAGCATTAACACTGGAGTGATGGATGTGCAGATGATGATGTACAAGTAGAGATACTGGGGTGCAAAAGAGCAATAGGGTAAATAATAATATGGGGATGAGGTAGTTGGGTGTACTATTTACAGATTGGCTGTGTACAGGTACAGTGATCGGTAAGCTGCTCTGACAGCTGATGCTTAAAGTTAGAGAGGGAGATATAAGACTCCAGCTCCAGTGATTTTTGCAATTCGTTCCAGTCATTGGCAGCAGAGAACTGAAAGGAAAGGCGGCCAAAGAAAGTGTTGGCTTTGGGGATGACCAGTGCAATATACCTGCTGGAGCGCGTGCTACGGGTGGGTGTTGCTATTGTGACCAGTGAGCTGAGATAAGGCTGGGTTTAACCTAGCAAAGACTTATAGATGACCTGGAGCCAGTGGGTTTGGCGACGGATATGTAGTGAGGGCCAGGCAACGAGAGCATACAGGTCGCAGTGGTGGGTAGTATATGGGGCTTTAATGACAAAAGGAATGGGACTGTGATAGACTACATCCAGTTTGCTGAGTAGAGTGTTGGGGGCTATTTTGTAAATGACATCGCCGAAGTCAAGGATCGGTAGGATACTCCGATTTACAAGGATATGTTTGGCGGCATGAGTGAAGGAGGCTTTGTTGAGAAATAGGAAGCCGATTCTAGATTTAATTTTGGAATGGAGATGCTTAATGTGAGTCTGGAAGGAGAGTTTTTACAGTCTAACCAGACACCTAGGTATTTGTAGTTATCCACATATTCTATGTCAGAACCGTCCAGAGTAGTGATGCTAGTCGGGCGGGAGGGTGCGGGCAGCAATCGGTTGAAGAGCATACACTTAGTTTTACTTGCATTTAAAAGCAGTTGGAGGCCACGGAAGGAGTGTTGTATGGCGTTGAGGCTCGTTTGGAGGTTCGTTAGCACAGTGTCCAAAGAAGGGCCAGATGTATACACCAGATGTATACATTTATGAGGGAGAACGCAGAAGGAGAAGGAAGTGTGCGACATTAAAAAGGGCCCTTACAACAACAAAAGGAAAGCCCCTAATAACAGGTGTTTGAACTATTCAATTATACAACATGAAATTCAACATGAAATTCTGTAACATGCATGGATTGGTTGGGGGATGGATTGCTATTTAAGTGACAGACAGGTGTACCACAGTTCAATTCAACAAATAGTGTTGCCACAGTTAAAACTAATGTGGGTGGATTTTCTCCCCCATCTCAGCGTCAGCCAGAACATTCTTCTAGCAGCACATCAGATGTGGCCTTCGGGTGCTGGCTAATGATGCCTTTTTAATTCCTCAAGAGGAGTCATTACTTTACTCAGATAGGCTTGGGTTTGAAGTGGAAGGTGTGTTGAGACAGCGAAGGGAGGGATTACAGCAGAGGTGTGGAGAAATGTACCCAGTCAAAAGATCAATATACATACGAGCTGGAGCCTTGATCCATAGGCTAAATTATTAAGCCGGGAAAGGGATTATGGGAGCTGAAGGGTGGGACTAAAAATAACACAAAAAAACAAGATAACTAATGTAAAATATACTCAGTCCATAAAATGTATATAGTATGTATAAGCTGGAAGTAGCTGGAAGCTGGAAGTAGAAGCCTAAGTTTTGTTGTCCAATAGTTTACTCAAATTATGGGAGGGCTGGTAGAGTTAGGAGAAAATAATATAGAAGGTAAGGAAATATATAAAATAAATATATATACATGATATTTACCCAAAAATATATGGGGAATTGGAAATGATGCCGATAATTACATTGATAGAAGCCACATATCTGCTATTTTAAGCTGATCACCCCCCCCCCACACACACACACACACACACACGCGCACACACACACACACACACACACACACACACACACACACACACACACACACACACACACACACACACACAAACAGGGTTTAGGAGTGAGACACTGGGGCGTGAGGTGACATCCCCTCTAGGGTTGAGTCTGCATTGTGCCCAGGTCCTGACAGTATCGCTTTGGCTCTGTAATCATGTCCTTGTAATATGCTGAGATACAGGGGATTGGTACTGTAGTGGTGGATGATTACAGCTCTCTAGTTTAGGGGGTGCAAGGTGTATGGGTAACCTCGCTTGGTGGTTTCTGGGCAGAGCAGGACCTATGCAGGGGAGCCACCCCACCCTGTCCTGTCCCCTGTCCCCTCCACCCATCAACCAGACAGAGCTGCGCAGAGCCTGCCTCAGTCATTGACTCATCACAGCCTCTCAACATGTGTCAGCCTTGCCATCGGCCTCCATCTGTCTCCCCTGGAGCCAGCCAGCCATGTCCATCCTGGAGAGAGCCAAGCACGTCCCAGAAAAAGTCATTCCCAAGACAAAGTACATTATGCCATGGAGCCGTTCCCCTTGAAAATGAGAACTCCATTTGGGGCCAGGGCAGTTTAACAGGCTCTGGCTGCTCAGGTGTCAGAGCAGCACTGGAAACATGGCCATGACTGAACAGCAGGGAGATGCATGGCTGTAGATGGAGAGGAGAGATTTGTCATCCTGACCTGTGCTCTGACAGGATGTTACTGGGCTCCCTAAACAAACACAAACAAGCACTCCCACATGCGCACACACACACACACACACACACACACACACACACACACACACACACACACACACACACACACACACACACACACACACACACACACACACACACACACACACACACACACACACACACACACACACACACACACACACACACATGCACAAACACACACGAGCCCAGCAGAGTAAATGTATTACC
>NC_088422.1:66874142-66954142 GCF_034236695.1 Oncorhynchus nerka | reverse complement strand
CAATGTTTTGTCCTTCTTGATTATATAAAAGCTTTATTGGTGAAAATAGCCGTAGAGTGAGGCACTTGTAAACTGCAAGACTATGCATTATTAAAGACCACATAGATCTGATCTGTTTCACCTGTCCTTGTGCTTGTCTCCACCCCCTCCAGGCCCATCTTCCCCATTATCCCCTGTGTACTTATACCTGTGTTTTCTGTTTGTCTGTTGCCAGTTCGTCATGTTTGTCAAGCTTACCAGCATTTGTCCTGTCAGCTCCTGTCTTTTCCCAGCCTCTCCTTTTCTCGTCCTCCTGGTTTTTGACCCATTCTTGTCCTGACGCGATAACTGCCCGCCTGACCACACTGCCTGACCCGGAGCCTGCCTGCCGTCCTGTACCTTTGCTCCACCTCTGGATGACTGAGCTGTGCCTGTGCCTGTCCCTGACCCGGAGCCTCACTGCCGTCCTGTACCTTTGCTCCACCTCTGGATGACTGAGCTGTGCCTGTGCCTGTGCCTGTCCCGGAGCCTGCCTGCCGTCCTGTACCTTTGCTCCACCTCTGGATGACTGAGCTGTGCCTGTGCCTGTCCCTGACCCGGAGCCTGCCTGCCGTCCTGTACCTTTGCTCCACCTCTGGATGACTGAGCTGTGCCTGTGCCTGTGCCTGTGCCTGTCCCGGAGCCTGCCTGCCGTCCTGTACCTTTGCTCCAACTCTGGATGACTGAGCTGTGCCTGTGCCTGTCCCTGACCCGGAGCCTGCCTGCCGTCCTGTACCTTTGCTCCACCTCTGGATGACTGAGCTGTGCCTGTGCCTGTCCCGGAGCCTGCCTGCCGTCCTGTACCTTTGCTCCACCTCTGGATGACTGAGCTGTGCCTGTGCCTGTCCCTGACCCGGAGCCTCACTGCCGTCCTGTACCTTTGCTCCACCTCTGGATGACTGAGCTGTGCCTGTGCCTGTGCCTGTCCCGGAGCCTGCCTGCCGTCCTGTACCTTTGCTCCACCTCTGGATGACTGAGCTGTGCCTGTGCCTGTCCCTGACCCGGAGCCTGCCTGCCGTCCTGTACCTTTGCTCCAACTCTGGATGACTGAGCTGTGCCTGTGCCTGTCCCTGACCCGGAGCCTGCCTGCCGTCCTGTACCTTTGCTCCAACTCTGGATGACTGAGCTGTGCCTGTGCCTGTCCCTGACCCGGAGCCTGCCTGCCGTCCTGTACCTTTGCTCCTACTCTGGATTATCGACCCCTGCCTGCCTTGACCTGTCGTTTGCCTGCCCCTGTTGTTACAATAAACATTGTTACTTCACACAGTCTGCACTTGAGTCTTACCTGATACCTGATAAGATCACATTGTACAGTTTGGAGCAAACAACAGAAGGTGTCAGAACAGAGTGGATTGTGGGTCGGATTTAAAAATCCATAAAAGAAAAGTTATAATTAACACACTTTTAAAATAATTGGGTTTCTGGGAGTGAATTGAAAGGTCAGTTTTATGGTTGAATTATATGTGGCGTTTTTTTCTTGTAGGATAAGTGCATTTATAAAAGCTAGCACAATTGGAAAAGCCAGGGGAATTGGTGTTGAGGATTGTTATGCATTTGACAGAAAAAAATCTTTGCGGTACCTCAGGAGTATAGTGAAGAATAATTTAAGCTTTATTGAGGCACTCAGAGAAGTCATGCATACAGCTACTGCAGGATTAGCCAAAGGACATAGTACTGTAGTTACATCCAAATGACAGTGAAAACACAGGTTGGGGTTTTGGATCCACCACTGTACATTACATGTATGTATTTGATTGATTTTCCTTCATGATCAGCCATTGATCAGCTTGAATATGTGGTTAGAGATGAAGGATTTTGGAACTACTTTGGTAAATTGGACATGGTGCAGACAGAACACAGCATTGGGAGCAGTTACTGTGTCTAACCTGAACCAAGGATACATATTTCCAGAGACACTGATACTTCTCAGTATGCAAGGATTTGGAATAGTTTTACTGAGCCCCAGAGTTCTTGCAGTGGTTTGTTCGCTTGGTCAGGCAGTGGACACACACACACACACGCACACGCGCGTACACACACACACGCACGCACGCACGCACGCACGCACGCACACACACACACACACACACACACACACACACACACACACACACACGCACACGCGCGCACACAGAATTGTGGTCTCTATGCTTGGCCAGGGTACTCAGGCTGTGAGGCCCACGGGGCTGTACACCAAGGCAGCTGTAGTCTACCTCCTCAAAGCCTTCCACTGGGCTGGCTTCAGCCAGGGTAACCAATCAGCCTGCTACTTCTGGAGACAGTTCTGGACTGCCAAACCCCCAGACACCCCCGGTCTCTCAGAGATAGATGTAAATGTAAACCACAGGAACAGAACATGCTTAGCAAACTCTGCATTCCTATAGCATTATGTTATAGGGAGAGGACATTGCACCAATCAATCAATCTATCGAGGAGCATGATAATGAACTTCAAGAAAGGGGTAACATGTTTTTTCAAGTCAGCTGTATTTGGAAGCTTGGTAATGTATTTTCTGAGATGTCAGGAAAGATGAGAGATGTGCACAAGAGATGTGCATAATCAGATCGCTATTGGAGTAATAGTCATGTTTTAGATTTGAATGTAGAGAGCTCGTTTTTCACTGACACATCCACTTGCCTGTCAGTCAGTGGATGGATGTATCCATCTCGCTGCTCAAATGGGGGAGAGAAAATTACTGCTGTCTCTCTGTGAGCTGGGAAAGAAAACCACATGGAGCTGGCAGAACACGAATAATCACTTTGTCTGTTTTCCTCCTCTCTGTGTTGTGTTGTTCTGAGAGTGAAGAGGGCAAGCAGATTGGTGTGTTTCGTTAACAACCCAATCAGAGCTGTGATGCTCCCTGTGCAATCTACTCTCTCTATCGCTGTTTCTCTCTGTCTTCTCGCCCTCTCCATTTTGTTTTCTCTCTTTCTTCTCTCTATCTTTCTCTCTCTCTTTTATTGGCAAATAGTTTTGTCACTCTGAGACCTCCCATGGTTTGGGGACACACACATACTGGGCAAAAGGCACAAGGTTTTTAAATATGTAACATGCGTGTGTTAGCGGGGTATTACTCTCCCGATGGAGAGAGAGTGGGCAGAGGTAGCATGTTGACGTTCCTGCATACTGTACACACACACACTCTCTCTCACACTCATTGTCATGTTCTGACCATAGTTCTTTTGTGTTTTCTTTGTTTTAGTTTTGGTCAGGACGTGAGCTGCGTGGGCATTCTATGTTGTGTGTCTAGTTTTCCCGTTTCTATGTTTGGCCTGATATGGTTCTCAATCAGAGGCAGGTGTTAGTCATTGTCTCTGATTGGGAGCCATATTTAGGTAGCCTGTTTTGTGTTGGGTTTTGTGGGTGGTTGTCTTCTATCACCGTGTGTCTGCACCAGACAGAACTGTTTCGGTTTTCCCACATTTGTTGTTTTGTATTTTGTAGTGTTCACGTTTATCGTCGTTATTAAACATGATGAACACTAACGACGCTGCGCTTTGGTCCTCTCCTTTGTCCACAGAAGAAAGCCGTTACACGCATACACACACCCACGCACATACACACTGTCCCACACACAAGCACCCTATAATATTGCTAAGTTTTATTTTTGAAATTCATTGGCCAAATTTCAATAATACAATGAATTTTGCATCGTGAATTTAAACTATAAAACAAAATCTAAAGTGAGAGCCCCAGATGTCTTCAGTATACTGATGAGCCATAATAACCTGTTCCTTACTGCAGGGCCATTATAACCTGTTCCGTACTACAGGGCCATTATTACCTGTTCCTTACTGCAGGGCCATTATCTGTTCCTTACTGCAGGGCCATTATAACCTGTTCCTTACTACAGGGCCATTCTAACCTGTACCTTACTGCTGGGACATTATAACCTGTTATTTACTGCAGGGACATTAAAACCTGTCCCTTACTGCATGGCCATTATAACCTGTTCCTTACTGCATGGCCTTTATAACCTGTTCCTTACTGCAAGGCCATTATAACATGTTCCGTACTACAGGGCCATTATTACCTGTTCCTTACTACAGGGCCATTAAAACATGTTCCTTACTTCAGGGCCATTATAACATGTTCCTTACTACAGGGCCATTATAGCCTGTGCCTTATTGCAGGGCCATTATAACCTGTTCCTTACTACAGGGCCATTATAGCCTGTTCCTTACTACAGGACCATTATAACCTGTTCCTTACTACAGGGTCATTATAACCTGTTCCTCACTGCAGGGCCATTGTAACCTGTTCCTTACTGCAGGGCCATTCTAACCTGTTCCTTACTGCAGGGCCATTCTAACATGTTCCTTACTACAGGACCATTATAACCTGTTCCTTACTACAGGGTCATTATAACCTGTTCCTCACTGCAGGGCCATTATTACCTGTTCCTTACTGCAGGGCCATTCTAACCTGTTCCTTACTGCAGGGCCATTCTAACATGTTCCTTACTGCAGGGCCATTGTAACCTGTTCCTTACTGCAGGGCCATTATAACCTGTTCCTTACTGCAGGGCCATTATAACCTGTTCCTTACTGCAGGGCCATTCTAACCTGCTCCTTACTGCAGGGCCATTCTAACCTGTTCCTTACTGCAGGGCCATTATAACATGTTCCGTACTACAGGGCCATTAAAACCTGTTCCTTACTACAGGGCCATTATAGCCTGTGCCTTATTGCAGGGCCATTATAACCTGTTCCTGACTACAGGGCCATTATAACCTGTTCCTTACTGCAGGGCCATTATAACCTGTTCCTTACTGCAGGGCCATTATAACCTGTTCCTTACTGCAGGGCCATTATAACCTGTTACTTACTGCAGGGCCATTCTAACCTGCTCCTTACTGCAGGGCCATTCTAACCTGCACCTTACTGCAGGGCCATTATAACATGTTCCGTACTACAGGGCCATTATTACCTGTTCCTTACTACAGGGCCATTATAACGTGTTCCTTACTGCAGGGCCATTATAACATGTTCCTTACTACAGGGCCATTATAGCCTGTGCCTTATTGCAGGGCCATTATAACCTGTTCCTTACTACAGGGCCATTATAGCCTGTGCCTTACTGCAGGTTCATTATAACCGGTTCCTTACTACAGGGCCATTATAACCTGTTCCTTACTACAGGGCCATTCTAACCTGTTCCTTACTGCAGGGCCATTATAACATGTTCCGTACTACAGGGCCATTATTACCTGTCCCTTACTGCAGGGCCATTCTAACGTGTTCCTTACTGCAGGGCCATTATAGCCTGTGCCTTATTGTAGGGCCATTATAACCTGTTCCTGACTACAGGGCCATTATAACCTGTTCCTTACTGCAGGGCCATTATAACCTGTTCCTTACTGCAGGGCCATTATAACCTGTTCCTTACTGCAGGGCCATTATAACCTGTTACTTACTGCAGGGCCATTATAACCTGTTCCTTACTGCAGGGCCATTGTAACCTGTTCCTTACTGCAGGGCCATTATAACCTGTTCCTTACTGAGGGGACATTATAACCTGTTCTTTACTGCAGGGCCATTCTAACCTGTTCCTTACTGCAGGGCCATTATAACATGTTCCGTACTACAGGGCCATTATTACCTGTCCCGTACTGCAGGGCCATTCTAACCTGTTCCTTACTGCAGGGCCATTCTAATATGTTCCTTACTGCAGGGCCATTGTAACCTGTTCCTTACTACAGGGCCATTCTAACCTGTTCCTTACTACAGGGCCATTATTACCTGTCCCTTACTGCAGGGCCATTCTAACCTGCTCCTTACTGCAGGGCCATTATAGCCTGTGCCTTATTGTAGGGCCATTATAACCTGTTCCTGACTACAGGGCCATTATAACCTGTTCCTTACTGCAGGGCCATTATAACCTGTTCCTTACTGCAGGGCCATTATAACCTGTTCCTTACTGCAGGGCCATTATAACCTGTTACTTACTGCAGGGCCATTATAACCTGTTCCTTACTGCAGGACCATTGTAACCTGTTCCTTACTGCAGGGCCATTCTAACCTGTTCCTTACTGAGGGGCCATTATAACCTGTTCTTTACTGCAGGGCCATTCTAACCTGTTCCTTACTGCAGGGCCATTCTAACATGTGCCTTACTGCAGGGCCATTATAACCTGTTTCTTACTGCAGGGCCATTATAACATGTTCCTTACTGCAGGGCCATTATAACCTGTTCCTTACTGCAGGGCCATTCTAAAATGTTCCTTACTGCAGGGCCATTGTAACCTGTTCCTTACTGCAGGGCCATTATATCCTGTTCCTTACTGCAGGGCCATTATAACATGTTCCTTACTGCAGGGCCATTCTAACCTGCTCCTTACTGCAGGGCCATTCTAACCTGCACCTTACTGCAGGGCCATTATAACATGTTCCGTACTACAGGGCCATTATTACCTGTTCCTTACTACAGGGCCATTATAACGTGTTCCTTACTGCAGGGCCATTATAACATGTTCCTTACTACAGGGCCATTATAGCCTGTGCCTTATTGCAGGGCCATTATAACCTGTTCCTTACTACAGGGCCATTATAGCCTGTGCCTTACTGCAGGTTCATTATAACCTGTTCCTTACTACAGGGCCATTATAACCTGTTCCTTACTACAGGGCCATTCTAACCTGTTCCTTACTGCAGGGCCATTATAACATGTTCCGTACTACAGGGCCATTATTACCTGTCCCTTACTGCAGGGCCATTCTAACATGTTCCTTACTACAGGACCATTATAACCTGTTCCTTACTACAGGGTCATTATAACCTGTTCCTCACTGCAGGGCCATTATTACCTGTTCCTTACTGCAGGGCCATTCTAACCTGTTCCTTACTGCAGGGCCATTCTAACATGTTCCTTACTGCAGGGCCATTGTAACCTGTTCCTTACTGCAGGGCCATTATAACCTGTTCCTTACTGCAGGGCCATTATAACCTGTTCCTTACTGCAGGGCCATTATAACCTGTTCCTTACTGCAGGGCCATTCTAACCTGCTCCTTACTGCAGGGCCATTCTAACCTGTTCCTTACTGCAGGGCCATTAAAACCTGTTCCTTACTACAGGGCCATTATAGCCTGTGCCTTATTGCAGGGCCATTATAACCTGTTCCTGACTACAGGGCCATTATAACCTGTTCCTTACTGCAGGGCCATTATAACCTGTTCCTTACTGCAGGGCCATTATAACCTGTTCCTTACTGCAGGGCCATTATAACCTGTTACTTACTGCAGGGCCATTCTAACCTGCTCCTTACTGCAGGGCCATTCTAACCTGCACCTTACTGCAGGGCCATTATAACATGTTCCGTACTACAGGGCCATTATTACCTGTTCCTTACTACAGGGCCATTATAACGTGTTCCTTACTGCAGGGCCATTATAACATGTTCCTTACTACAGGGCCATTATAGCCTGTGCCTTATTGCAGGGCCATTATAACCTGTTCCTTACTACAGGGCCATTATAGCCTGTGCCTTACTGCAGGTTCATTATAACCGGTTCCTTACTACAGGGCCATTATAACCTGTTCCTTACTACAGGGCCATTCTAACCTGTTCCTTACTGCAGGGCCATTATAACATGTTCCGTACTACAGGGCCATTATTACCTGTCCCTTACTGCAGGGCCATTCTAACGTGTTCCTTACTGCAGGGCCATTATAGCCTGTGCCTTATTGTAGGGCCATTATAACCTGTTCCTGACTACAGGGCCATTATAACCTGTTCCTTACTGCAGGGCCATTATAACCTGTTCCTTACTGCAGGGCCATTATAACCTGTTCCTTACTGCAGGGCCATTATAACCTGTTACTTACTGCAGGGCCATTATAACCTGTTCCTTACTGCAGGGCCATTATAACCTGTTACTTACTGCAGGGCCATTATAACCTGTTCCTTACTGCAGGGCCATTGTAACCTGTTCCTTACTGCAGGGCCATTATAACCTGTTCCTTACTGAGGGGCCATTATAACCTGTTCTTTACTGCAGGGCCATTCTAACCTGTTCCTTACTGCAGGGCCATTATAACATGTTCCGTACTACAGGGCCATTATTACCTGTCCCTTACTGCAGGGCCATTCTAACCTGTTCCTTACTGCAGGGCCATTCTAATATGTTCCTTACTGCAGGGCCATTGTAACCTGTTCCTTACTACAGGGCCATTCTAACCTGTTCCTTACTGCAGGGCCATTATAACATGTTCCGTACTACAGGGCCATTATTACCTGTCCCTTACTGCAGGGCCATTCTAACCTGTTCCTTACTGCAGGGCCATTATAGCCTGTGCCTTATTGTAGGGCCATTATAACCTGTTCCTGACTACAGGGCCATTATAACCTGTTCCTTACTGCAGGGCCATTATAACCTGTTCCTTACTGCAGGGCCATTATAACCTGTTCCTTACTGCAGGGCCATTATAACCTGTTACTTACTGCAGGGCCATTATAACCTGTTCCTTACTGCAGGGCCATTGTAACCTGTTCCTTACTGCAGGGCCATTCTAACCTGTTCCTTACTGAGGGGCCATTATAACCTGTTCTTTACTGCAGGGCCATTCTAACCTGTTCCTTACTGCAGGGCCATTCTAACATGTGCCTTACTGCAGAGCCATTATAACCTGTTTCTTACTGCAGGGCCATTATAACCTGTTCCTTACTGCAGGGCCATTCTAAAATGTTCCTTACTGCAGGGCCATTGTAACCTGTTCCTTACTGCAGGGCCATTATAACCTGTTCCTTACTGCAGGGCCATTATAACATGTTCCTTACTGCAGGGCCATTCTAACCTGCTCCTTACTGCAGGGCCATTCTAACCTGCACCTTACTGCAGGGCCATTATAACATGTTCCGTACTACAGGGCCATTATTACCTGTTCCTTACTACAGGGCCATTATAACGTGTTCCTTACTGCAGGGCCATTATAACATGTTCCTTACTACAGGGCCATTATAGCCTGTGCCTTATTGCAGGGCCATTATAACCTGTTCCTTACTACAGGGCCATTATAGCCTGTGCCTTACTGCAGGTTCATTATAACCTGTTCCTTACTACAGGGCCATTATAACCTGTTCCTTACTACAGGGCCATTCTAACCTGTTCCTTACTGCAGGGCCATTATAACATGTTCCGTACTACAGGGCTATTATTACCTGTCCCTTACTGCAGGGCCATTCTAACCTGTTCCTTACTGCAGGGCCATTCTAATATGTTCCTTACTGCAGGGCCATTGTAACCTGTTCCTTACTGCAGGGCCATTGTAACCTGTTCCTTACTGCAGGGCCATTGTAACCTGTTCCTTAATGCAGGGCCATTATAACCTGTTCCTTTCTGCAGGGCCATTCTAACCTGCTCCTTACTGCAGGGCCATTCTAACCTGTTCCTTACTGCAGGGCCATTATAACATGTTCCGTACTACAGGGCCATTATTACCTGTTCCTTACTGCAGGGCCATTCTAACCTGTTCCTTACTGCAGGGCCATTCTAACATGTGCCTTACTGCAGGGCCATTGTAAACTGTTCCTTACTGCAGGGCCAATATAACATGTTCCGTACTACAGGGCCATTAAAACCTGTTCCTTACTACAGGGCCATTATAACATGTTCCTTACTGCAGGGCCATTATAATATGTTCCTTACTACAGGGCCATTATAGCCTGTGCCTTATTGCAGGGCCATTATAACCTGTTCCTGACTACAGGGCCATTATAGCCTGTGCCTTACTGCAGGGCCATTATAACCTGTTCCTTACTACAGGGCCATTATAGCCTGTGCCTTACTGCAGGTTCATTATAACCTGTTCCTTACTACAGGGCCATTATAACATGTTCCTTACTGCAGGGCCATTATAACATGTTCCGTACTACAGGGCCATTATTACCTGTCCCTTACTGCAGGGCCATTCTAACCTGTTCCTTACTGCAGGGCCATTCTAATATGTTCCTTACTGCAGGGCCATTGTAACCTGTTCCTTACTGCAGGGCCATTGTAATCTGTTCCTTACTGCAGGGCCATTGTAACCTGTTCCTTAATGCAGGGCCATTATAACCTGTTCCGTTCTGCAGGGCCATTCTAACCTGCTCCTTACTGCAGGGCCATTCTAACCTGTTCCTTACTGCAGGGCCATTATAACATGTTCCGTACTACAGGGCCATTATTACCTGTTCCTTACTGCAGGGCCATTCTAACCTGTTCCTTACTGCAGGGCCATTCTAACATGTTCCTTACTGCAGGGCCATTGTAACCTGTTCCTTACTGCAGGGCCATTGTAACCTGTTCCTTACTGCAGGGCCATTGTAACCTGTACCTTACTGCAGGGCCATTATAACCTGTTCCTTACTGCAGGGCCATTCTAACCTGCTCCTTACTGCAGGGCCATTCTAACCTGTTACTTACTGCAGGGCCATTATAACATGTTCCGTACTACAGGGCCATTATTACCTGTTCCTTACTGCAGGGCCATTATAACATGTTCCTTACTACAGGGCCATTATAGCCTGTGCCTTACTGCAGGGCCATTATAACCTGTTCCTTACTGCAGGGCCATTATAACCTATTCCTTACTACAGGGCCATTCTAACCTATTCCTTACCACAGGGTCATTATAATATGTTCCTTACTACAGGGTCATTATAACCTGTGCCTTACTGCAGGGCCATTATAACCTGTGCCTTATTGCAGGGCAATTATAACCTGTTCCTGACTACAGGGCCATTATAGCCTGTGCCTTACTGCAGGGCCATTATAACCTGTTCCTTACTACAGGGCCATTATAGCCTGTGCCTTACTGCAGGTTCATTATAACCTGTTCCTTACTACAGGGCCATTCTAACCTGTTCCTTACTGCAGGGCCATTATAACATGTTCCGTACTACAGGGCCATTGTAACCTGTCCCTTACTGCAGGGCCATTCTAACCTGTTCCTTACTGCAGGGCCATTCTAATATGTTCCTTACTGCAGGGCCATTGTAACCTGTTCCTTACTGCAGGGCCATTGTAATCTGTTCCTTACTGCAGGGCCATTGTAACCTGTTCCTTAATGCAGGGCCATTATAACCTGTTCCTTTCTGCAGGGCCATTCTAACCTGCTCCTTACTGCAGGGCCATTCTAACCTGTTCCTTACTGCAGGGCCATTATAACATGTTCCGTACTACAGGGCCATTATTACCTGTTCCTTACTGCAGGGCCATTCTAACCTGTTCCTTACTGCAGGGCCATTCTAACATGTGCCTTACTGCAGGGCCATTGTAACCTGTTCCTTACTGCAGGGCCAATATAACATGTTCCGTACTACAGGGCCATTAAAAAATGTTCCTTACTACAGGGCCATTATAACATGTTCCTTACTGCAGGGCCATTATAATATGTTCCTTACTACAGGGCCATTATAGCCTGTGCCTTATTGCAGGGCCATTATAACCTGTTCCTGACTACAGGGCCATTATAGACTGTGCCTTATTGCAGGGCAATTATAACCTGTTCCTGACTACAGGGCCATTCTAACCTGTTCCTTACTGCAGGGCCATTGTAACCTGTTCCTTACTGCAGGGCCATTATAACCTGTTCCTTACTGCAGGGCCATTCTAACCTGTTCCTTACTGCAGGGCCATTCTAACCTGTTACTTACTGCAGGGCCATTATAACATGTTCCGTACTACAGGGCCATTATTACCTGTTCCTTACTGCAGGGCCATTATAACATGTTCCTTACTACAGGGCCATTATAGCCTGTGCCTTACTGCAGGGCCATTATAACCTGTTCCTTACTGCAGGGCCATTATAACCTATTCCTTACTACAGGGCCATTCTAACCTATTCCTTACCACAGGGTCATTATAACCTGTTCCTTACTACAGGGTCATTATAACCTGTGCCTTACCGCAGGGCCATTATAACCTGTTCCTTACTACAGGGCCATTATAACCTGTGCCTAACTACAGGGCCATTATAACCTGTGCGTTACTACAGGGCCATTATAACCTGTACCTAACTACAGGGCCATTATAACCTGTGCCTTACTACAGGGCCATTATAACCTGTTCCTTACTACAGGGTCATTATAACCTGTGCCTTACTGCAGGGCCATTATAACCTGTTCCTTACTGCAGGGCCATTATAACCTGTTCCTTACTGCAGGGCCATTATAACCTGTGCCTTACTGCAGGGCCATTATAACCTGTGCCTTACTGCAGGGCCATTATAACCTGTTCCTTACTACAGGGCCATTATAACCTGTTCCTTACTGCAGGGCCATTATAACCTGTTCCTTACTGCAGGGCCATTCTAACCTATTCCTTACCACAGGGTCATTATAACCTGTTCCTTACTACAGGGTCATTATAACCTGTGCCTTACTGCAGGGCCATTATAACCTGTTCCTTACTACAGGACCATTATAACCTGTTCCTTACTACAGGGCCATTATAACCTGTGCCTAAAGACAGGGGCATTATAACCTGTGCCTTACTACAGGGCCATTATAACCTGTGCCTAACTACAGGGCCATTATAACCTGTGCCTTACTACAGGGCCATTATAACCTGTTCCTTACTACAGGGCCATTATAACATGTTCCTTACTGCAGGGCCATTATAATATGTTCCTTACTACAGGGCCATTATAGCCTGTGCCTTATTGCAGGGCCATTATAACCTGTTCCTGACTACAGGGCCATTATAGCCTGTGCCTTATTGCAGGGCAATTATAACCTGTTCCTGACTACAGGGCCATTATAGCCTGTGCCTTACTACAGGGCCATTCTAACCTGTTCCTTACTGCAGGGCCATTGTAACCTGTTCCTTACTGCAGGGCCAATATAACATGTTCCGTACTACAGGGCCATTAAAACCTGTTCCTTACTACAGGGCCATTATAACATGTTCCTTACTGCAGGGCCATTATAATATGTTCCTTACTACAGGGCCATTATAGCCTGTGCCTTATTGCAGGGCCATTATAACCTGTTCCTGACTCCAGGGCCATTATAGACTGTGCCTTATTGCAGGGCAATTATAACCTGTTCCTGACTACAGGGCCATTATAGCCTGTGCCTTACTGCAGGGCCATTATAACCTGTTCCTTACTACAGGGCCATTATAGCCTGTGCCTTACTGCAGGTTCATTATAACCTGTTCCTTACTACAGGGCCATTCTAACCTGTTCCTTACTTCAGGGCCATTATAACATGTTCCGTACTACAGGGCCATTATTACCTGTCCCATACTGCAGGGCCATTCTAACCTGTTCCTTACTGCAGGGCCATTCTAATATGTTCCTTACTGCAGGGCCATTGTAACCTGTTCCTTACTGCAGGGCCATTGTAATCTGTTCCTTACTGCAGGGCCATTGTAACCTGTTCCTTAATGCAGGGCCATTATAACCTGTACCTTTCTGCAGGGCCATTCTAACCTGCACCTTACTGCAGGGCCATTCTAACCTGTTCCTTACTGCAGGGCCATTATAACATGTTCCGTACTACAGGGCAATTATTACCTGTTCCTTACTGCAGGGCCATTCTAACCTGTTCCTTACTGCAGGGCCATTCTAACATGTGCCTTACTGCAGGGCCATTGTAAACTGTTCCTTACTGCAGGGCCAATATAACATGTTCCGTACTACAGGGCCATTAAAACCTGTTCCTTACTGCAGGGCCATTATAACATGTTCCTTACTGCAGGGCCATTCTAACCTGCTCCTTACTGCAGGGCAATTCTAACCTGCACCTTACTGCAGGGCCATTATAACATGTTCCGTACTACAGGGCCATTATTACCTGTTCCTTACTACAGGGCCATTATAACGTGTTCCTTACTGCAGGGCCATTATAACATGTTCCTTACTACAGGGCCAGTATAGCCTGTGCCTTATTGCAGGGCCATTATAACCTGTTCCTTACTACAGGGCCATTATAGCCTGTGCCTTACTGCAGGTTCATTATAACCTGTTCCTTACTACAGGGCCATTATAACCTGTTCCTTACTACAGGGCCATTCTAACCTGTTCCTTACTGCAGGGCCATTATAACATGTTCCGTACTACAGGGCCATTATTACCTGTCCCTTACTGCAGGGCCATTCTAACCTGTTCCTTACTGCAGGGCCATTCTAATATGTTCCTTACTGCAGGGCCATTGTAACCTGTTCCTTACTGCAGGGCCATTGTAACCTGTTCCTTACTGCAGGGCCATTGTAATCTGTTCCTTAATGCAGGGCCATTATAACCTGTTCCTTTCTGCAGGGCCATTCTAACCTGCTCCTTACTGCAGGGCCATTCTAACCTGTTCCTTACTGCAGGGCCATTATAACATGTTCCGTACTACAGGGCCATTATTACCTGTTCCTTACTGCAGGGCCATTCTAACCTGTTCCTTACTGCAGGGCCATTCTAACATGTGCCTTACTGCAGGGCCATTGTAAACTGTTCCTTACTGCAGGGCCAATATAACATGTTCCGTACTACAGGGCCATTAAAACCTGTTCCTTACTACAGGGCCATTATAACATGTTCCTTACTGCAGGGCCATTATAATATGTTCCTTACTACAGGGCCATTATAGCCTGTGCCTTATTGCAGGGCCATTATAACCTGTTCCTGACTACAGGGCCATTATAGCCTGTGCCTTATTGCAGGGCAATTATAACCTGTTCCTGACTACAGGGCCATTATAGCCTGTGCCTTACTGCAGGGCCATTATAACCTGTTCCTTACTACAGGGCCATTATAGCCTGTGCCTTACTGCAGGTTCATTATAACCTGTTCCTTACTACAGGGCCATTCTAACCTGTTCCTTACTGCAGGGCCATTATAACATGTTCCGTACTACAGGGCCATTATTACCTGTCCCTTACTGCAGGGCCATTCTAACCTGTTCCTTACTGCAGGGCCATTCTAATATGTTCCTTACTGCAGGGCCATTGTAACCTGTTCCTTACTGCAGGGCCATTGTAATCTGTTCCTTACTGCAGGGCCATTGTAACCTGTTCCTTAATGCAGGGCCATTATAACCTGTTCCTTTCTGCAGGGCCATTCTAACCTGCTCCTTACTGCAGGGCCATTCTAACCTGTTCCTTACTGCAGGGCCATTATAACATGTTCCGTACTACAGGGCCATTATTACCTGTTCCTTACTGCAGGGCCATTCTAACCTGTTCCTTACTGCAGGGCCATTCTAACATGTGCCTTACTGCAGGGCCATTGTAACCTGTTCCTTACTACAGGGCCAGTATTACCTGTTCCTTACTGCAGGGCCATTCTAACCTGTTCCTTACTGCAGGGCCATTCTAACATGTTCCTTACTGCAGGGCCATTGTAACCTGTTCCTTACTGCAGGGCCATTGTAACCTGTTCCTTACTGCAGGGCCATTATAACCTGTTCCTTACTGCAGGGCCATTCTAACCTGCTCCTTACTGCAGGGCCATTCTAACCTGTTACTTACTGCAGTGCCATTATAACATGTTCCGTACTACAGGACCATTATTACCTGTTCCTTACTGCAGGGCCATTATAACATGTTCCTTACTACAGGGCCATTATAGCCTGTGCCTTACTGCAGGGCCATTATAACCTGTTCCTTACTGCAGGGCCATTATAACCTATTCCTTACTACAGGGCCATTCTAACCTATTCCTTACCACAGGGTCATTATAACCTGTTCCTTACTACAGGGTCATTATAACCTGTGCCTTACTGCAGGGCCATTATAACCTGTTCCTTACTACAGGGCCATTATAACCTGTACCTAACTACAGGGCCATTATAACCTGTTCCTTACTACAGGGTCATTATAACCTGTGCCTTACTGCAGGGCCATTATAACCTGTTCCTTACTGCAGGCAGTTCCTTACTGCAGGGCCATTATAACCTGTGCCTTACTGCAGGGCCATTATAACCTGTGCCTTACTGCAGGGCCATTATAACCTGTTCCTTACTACAGGACCATTATAACCTGTTCCTTACTACAGGGCCATTATAACCTGTGCCTAAAGACAGGGGCATTATAACCTGTGCCTTACTACAGGGCCATTATAACCTGTGCCTAACTACAGGGCCATTATAACCTGTGCCTTACTACAGGGCCATTATAACCTGTTCCTTACTACAGGGCCATTATAACATGTTCCTTACTGCAGGGCCATTATAATATGTTCCTTACTACAGGGCCATTATAGCCTGTGCCTTATTGCAGGGCCATTATAACCTGTTCCTGACTACAGGGCCATTATAGCCTGTGCCTTATTGCAGGGCAATTATAACCTGTTCCTGACTACAGGGCCATTATAGCCTGTGCCTTACTGCAGGGCCATTATAACCTGTTCCTTACTACAGGGCCATTATAGCCTGTGCCTTACTGCAGGTTCATTATAACCTGTTCCTTACTACAGGGCCATTCTAACCTGTTCCTTACTGCAGGGCCATTATAACATGTTCCGTACTACAGGGCCATTATTACCTGTCCCTTACTGCAGGGCCATTCTAACCTGTTCCTTACTGCAGGGCCATTCTAATATGTTCCTTACTGCAGGGCCATTGTAACCTGTTCCTTACTGCAGGGCCATTGTAATCTGTTCCTTACTGCAGGGCCATTGTAACCTGTTCCTTAATGCAGGGCCATTATAACCTGTTCCTTTCTGCAGGGCCATTCTAACCTGCTCCTTACTGCAGGGCCATTCTAACCTGTTCCTTACTGCAGGGCCATTATAACATGTTCCGTACTACAGGGCCATTATTACCTGTTCCTTACTGCAGGGCCATTCTAACCTGTTCCTTACTGCAGGGCCATTCTAACATGTGCCTTACTGCAGGGCCATTGTAACCTGTTCCTTAATGCAGGGCCATTATAACCTGTTCCTTTCTGCAGGGCCATTCTAACCTGCTCCTTACTGCAGGGCCATTCTAACCTGTTCCTTACTGCAGGGCCATTATAACATGTTCCGTACTACAGGGCCATTATTACCTGTTCCTTACTGCAGGGCCATTCTAACCTGTTCCTTACTGCAGGGCCATTCTAACATGTGCCTTACTGCAGGGCCATTGTAACCTGTTCCTTACTACAGGGCCAGTATTACCTGTTCCTTACTGCAGGGCCATTCTAACCTGTTCCTTACTGCAGGGCCATTCTAACATGTTCCTTACTGCAGGGCCATTGTAACCTGTTCCTTACTGCAGGGCCATTGTAACCTGTTCCTTACTGCAGGGCCATTATAACCTGTTCCTTACTGCAGGGCCATTCTAACCTGCTCCTTACTGCAGGGCCATTCTAACCTGTTACTTACTGCAGGGCCATTATAACATGTTCCGTACTACAGGACCATTATTACCTGTTCCTTACTGCAGGGCCATTATAACATGTTCCTTACTACAGGGCCATTATAGCCTGTGCCTTACTGCAGGGCCATTATAACCTGTTCCTTACTGCAGGGCCATTATAACCTATTCCTTACTACAGGGCCATTCTAACCTATTCCTTACCACAGGGTCATTATAACCTGTTCCTTACTACAGGGTCATTATAACCTGTGCCTTACTGCAGGGCCATTATAACCTGTTCCTTACTACAGGGCCATTATAACCTGTACCTAACTACAGGGCCATTATAACCTGTTCCTTACTACAGGGTCATTATAACCTGTGCCTTACTGCAGGGCCATTATAACCTGTTCCTTACTGCAGGGCCATTATAACCTGTTCCTTACTGCAGGGCCATTATAACCTGTGCCTTACTGCAGGGCCATTATAACCTGTGCCTTACTGCAGGGCCATTATAACCTGTTCCTTACTACAGGACCATTATAACCTGTTCCTTACTACAGGGCCATTATAACCTGTGCCTAAAGACAGGGGCATTATAACCTGTGCCTTACTACAGGGCCATTATAACCTGTGCCTAACTACAGGGCCATTATAACCTGTGCCTTACTACAGGGCCATTATAACCTGTTCCTTACTACAGGGCCATTATAACATGTTCCTTACTGCAGGGCCATTATAATATGTTCCTTACTACAGGGCCATTATAGCCTGTGCCTTATTGCAGGGCCATTATAACCTGTTCCTGACTACAGGGCCATTATAGCCTGTGCCTTATTGCAGGGCAATTATAACCTGTTCCTGACTACAGGGCCATTATAGCCTGTGCCTTACTGCAGGGCCATTATAACCTGTTCCTTACTACAGGGCCATTATAGCCTGTGCCTTACTGCAGGTTCATTATAACCTGTTCCTTACTACAGGGCCATTCTAACCTGTTCCTTACTGCAGGGCCATTATAACATGTTCCGTACTACAGGGCCATTATTACCTGTCCCTTACTGCAGGGCCATTCTAACCTGTTCCTTACTGCAGGGCCATTCTAATATGTTCCTTACTGCAGGGCCATTGTAACCTGTTCCTTACTGCAGGGCCATTGTAATCTGTTCCTTACTGCAGGGCCATTGTAACCTGTTCCTTAATGCAGGGCCATTATAACCTGTTCCTTTCTGCAGGGCCATTCTAACCTGCTCCTTACTGCAGGGCCATTCTAACCTGTTCCTTACTGCAGGGCCATTATAACATGTTCCGTACTACAGGGCCATTATTACCTGTTCCTTACTGCAGGGCCATTCTAACCTGTTCCTTACTGCAGGGCCATTCTAACATGTGCCTTACTGCAGGGCCATTGTAACATGTTCCTTACTGCAGGGCCAATATAACATGTTCCGTACTACAGGGCCATTAAAACCTGTTCCTTACTACAGGGCCATTATAACATGTTCCTTACTGCAGGGCCATTATAATATGTTCCTTACTACAGGGCCATTATAGCCTGTGCCTTATTGCAGGGCCATTATAACCTGTTCCTGACTACAGGGCCATTATAGACTGTGCCTTATTGCAGGGCAATTATAACCTGTTCCTGACTACAGGGCCATTCTAACATGTTCCTTACTGCAGGGCCATTGTAACCTGTTCCTTACTGCAGGGCCATTGTAACCTGTTCCTTACTGCTGGGCCATTCTAACATGTTCCTTACTGCAGGGCCATTGTAACCTGTTCCTTACTGCAGGGCCATTGTAACCTGTTCCTTACTGCAGGGCCATTGTAACCTGTTCCTTACTACAGGGCCATTATAACCTGTTCCTTACTGCAGGGCCATTCTAACCTGCTCCTTACTGCAGGGCCATTCTAACCTGTTACTTACTGCAGGGCCATTATAACATGTTCCGTACTACAGGGCCATTATTACCTGTTCCTTACTGCAGGGCCATTATAACATGTTCCTTACTACAGGGCCATTATAGCCTGTGCCTTACTGCAGGGCCATTATAACCTGTTCCTTACTGCAGGGCCATTATAACCTATTCCTTACTACAGGGCCATTCTAACCTATTCCTTACCACAGGGTCATTATAACCTGTTCCTTACTACAGGGTCATTATAACCTGTGCCTTACTGCAGGGCCATTATAACCTGTTCCTTACTACAGGGCCATTATAACCTGTGCCTAACTACAGGGCCATTATAACCTGTGCGTTACTACAGGGCCATTATAACCTGTACCTAACTACAGGGCCATTATAACCTGTGCCTTACTACAGGGCCATTATAACCTGTTCCTTACTACAGGGTCATTATAACCTGTGCCTTATTGCAGGGCCATTATAACCTGTTCCTGACTACAGGGCCATTATAGACTGTGCCTTATTGCAGGGCAATTATAACCTGTTCCTGACTACAGGGCCATTATAGCCTGTGCCTTACTGCAGGGCCATTATAACCTGTTCCTTACTACAGGGCCATTATAGCCTGTGCCTTACTGCAGGTTCATTATAACCTGTTCCTTACTACAGGGCCATTCTAACCTGTTCCTTACTTCAGGGCCATTATAACATGTTCCGTACTACAGGGCCATTATTACCTGTCCCTTACTGCAGGGCCATTCTAACCTGTTCCTTACTGCAGGGCCATTCTAATATGTTCCTTACTGCAGGGCCATTGTAACCTGTTCCTTACTGCAGGGCCATTGTAATCTGTTCCTTACTGCAGGGCCATTGTAACCTGTTCCTTAATGCAGGGCCATTATAACCTGTACCTTTCTGCAGGGCCATTCTAACCTGCACCTTACTGCAGGGCCATTCTAACCTGTTCCTTACTGCAGGGCCATTATAACATGTTCCGTACTACAGGGCCATTATTACCTGTTCCTTACTGCAGGGCCATTCTAACCTGTTCCTTACTGCAGGGCCATTCTAACATGTGCCTAAAGACAGGGGCATTATAACCTGTGCCTTACACAGGGCCATTATAACCTGTGCCTAACTAAAGGGCCATTATAACCTGTGCCTTACTACAGGGCCATTATAACCTGTTCCTTACTACAGGGCCATTATAACCTGTTCCTTACTACAGGGCCATTATAACCTGTGCCTAAAGACAGGGGCATTATAACCTGTGCCTTACTACAGGGCCATTATAACCTGTGCCTAACTACAGGGCCATTATAACCTGTGCCTTACTACAGGGCCATTATAACCTGTTCCTTACTACAGGGCCATTATAACCTGTTCCTTACTACAGGGCCATTCTAACCTGTTCCTTACTGCAGGGCCATTATAACATGTTCCGTACTACAGGGCCAGTATTACCTGTTCCTTACTATAGGGCCATTATAACATGTTCCTTACTGCAGGGCCATTATAACATGTTCCTTACTGCAGGGCCATTATAACCTGTTCCTTACTACAGGGCCATTATAACCGGTTCCTTACTACAGGACCATTATAACCTGTTCCTTACTACAGGGTCATTATAACCTGTTCCTCACTGCAAGGCCATTATAATCTGTTCCTTACTACGGGGCCATTATAACCTATTCCTTACCACAGGGTCATTATAACCTGTTCCTTACTGCAGGGCCATTATAACCTGTGCCTTACTGCAGGGCCATTATAACCTGTGCCTTACTGCAGGGCCATTATAACCTGTGCCTTACTGCAGGGCCATTATAACCTGTTCCTTACTACAGGGTCATTATAACCTGTTCCTCACTGCAAGGCCATTATAATCTGTTCCTTACTACGGGGCCATTATAACCTATTCCTTACCACAGGGTCATTATAACCTGTTCCTTACTACAGGGTCATTATAACCTGTGCCTTACTGCAGGGCCATTATAACCTGTTCCTTACTACAGGGCCATTATAACCTGTGCCTAACTACAGGGCCATTATAACCTGTGCCTAACTACAGGGCCATTATAACCTGTGCCTTACTGCAGGGCCATTATAACCTGTGCCTTACTGCAGGGCCATTATAACCTGTCCCTTACTGCAGGGCCATTATAACCTGTTCCTTACTACATGGCCATTATAACCTGTTCCTTACTACAGGACCATTATAACCTGTTCCTTACTACAGGGTCATTATAACCTGTTCCTCACTGCAGGGCCATTATAATCTGTTCCTTACTACAGGGCTATTATAACCTGTTCCTTACTGCAGGGCCATTCTAACCTGCTCCTTACTGCAGGGCCATTCTAACCTGTCACTTACTGCAGGGCCATTATAACATGTTCCGTACTACAGGGCCATTATTACCTGTTCCTTACTGCAGGGCCATTCTAACCTGTTCCTTACTGCAGGGCCATTCTAACCTGTTCCTTACTGCAGGGCCATTATAACCTGTTCTTTACTGCAGGGCCATTATAACCTGTTCCTTACTGCAGGGCCATTCTAACCTGCTCCTTACTGCAGGGCCATTCTAACCTGTTCCTTACTGCAGGGCCATTATAACATGTTCCGTACTACAGGGCCATTAAAACCTGTTCCTTACTACAGGGCCATTATAACATGTTCCTTACTGCAGGGCCATTATAACATGTTCCTTACTACAGGGCCATTATAGCCTGTGCCTTATTGCAGGGCCATTATAACCTGTTCCTGACTACAGGGACATTATAACCTGTTCCTTACTGCAGGGCCATTATAACCTGTTCCTTACTGCAGGGCCATTATAACCTGTTCCTTACTGCAGGGCCATTATAACCTGTTACTTACTGCAGGGCCATTATAACATGTTCCGTACTACAGGGCCAGTATTACCTGTTCCTTACTGCAGGGCCATTCTAACCTGTTCCTTACTGCAGGGCCATTCTAACATGTTCCTTGCTGCAGGGCCATTGTAACCTGTTCCTTACTGCAGGGCCATTGTAACCTGTTCCTTACTGCAGGGCCATTGTAACCTGTTCCTTACTGCAGGGCCATTGTAACCTGTTCCTTACTGCAGGGCCATTGTAACCTGTTCCTTACTGCAGGGCCATTATAACCTGTACCTAACTACAGGGCCATTATAACCTGTTCCTTACTGCAGGGCCATTATAACCTGTGCCTTACTGCAGGGCCATTATAACCTGCTCCTTACTGCAGGGCCATTATAACCTGTTCCTTACTACAGGGCCATTATAACCTGTTCCTTACTGCAGGGCCATTATAACCTGTTCCTTACTGCAGGGCCATTCTAACCTATTCCTTACCACAGGGTCATTATAACCTATTCCTTACTACAGGGTCATTATAACCTGTGCCTTACTGCAGGGCCATTATAACCTGTTCCTTACTACAGGACCATTATAACCTGTTCCTTACTACAGGGCCATTATAACCTGTGCCTAAAGACAGGGGCATTATAACCTGTGCCTTACTACAGGGCCATTATAACCTGTGCCTAACTACAGGGCCATTATAACCTGTGCCTTACTACAGGGCCATTATAACCTGTTCCTTACTACAGGGCCATTATAACATGTTCCTTACTGCAGGGCCATTATAATATGTTCCTTACTACAGGGCCATTATAGCCTGTGCCTTATTGCAGGGCCATTATAACCTGTTCCTGACTACAGGGCCATTATAGCCTGTGCCTTATTGCAGGGCAATTATAACCTGTTCCTGACTACAGGGCCATTATAGCCTGTGCCTTACTGCAGGGCCATTATAACCTGTTCCTTACTACAGGGCCATTATAGCCTGTGCCTTACTGCAGGTTCATTATAACCTGTTCCTTACTACAGGGCCATTCTAACCTGTTCCTTACTGCAGGGCCATTATAACATGTTCCGTACTACAGGGCCATTATTACCTGTCCCTTACTGCAGGGCCATTCTAACCTGTTCCTTACTGCAGGGCCATTCTAATATGTTCCTTACTGCAGGGCCATTGTAACCTGTTCCTTACTGCAGGTTCATTATAACCTGTTCCTTACTGCAGGGCCATTGTAACCTGTTCCTTAATGCAGGGCCATTATAACCTGTTCCTTTCTGCAGGGCCATTCTAACCTGCTCCTTACTGCAGGGCCATTCTAACCTGTTCCTTACTGCAGGGCCATTATAACATGTTCCGTACTACAGGGCCATTATTACCTGTTCCTTACTGCAGGGCCATTCTAACCTGTTCCTTACTGCAGGGCCATTCTAACATGTGCCTTACTGCAGGGCCATTGTAACCTGTTCCTTACTGCAGGGCCAATATAACATGTTCCGTACTACAGGGCCATTAAAACCTGTTCCTTACTACAGGGCCATTATAACATGTTCCTTACTGCAGGGCCATTATAATATGTTCCTTACTACAGGGCCATTATAGCCTGTGCCTTATTGCAGGGCCATTATAACCTGTTCCTGACTACAGGGCCATTATAGACTGTGCCTTATTGCAGGGCAATTATAACCTGTTCCTGACTACAGGGCCATTATAGCCTGTGCCTTACTGCAGGGCCATTATAACCTGTTCCTTACTACAGGGCCATTATAGCCTGTGCCTTACTGCAGGTTCATTATAACCTGTTCCTTACTACAGGGCCATTCTAACCTGTTCCTTACTTCAGGGCCATTATAACATGTTCCGTACTACAGGGCCATTATTACCTGTCCCTTACTGCAGGGCCATTCTAACCTGTTCCTTACTGCAGGGCCATTCTAATATGTTCCTTACTGCAGGGCCATTGTAACCTGTTCCTTACTGCAGGGCCATTGTAATCTGTTCCTTACTGCAGGGCCATTGTAACCTGTTCCTTAATGCAGGGCCATTATAACCTGTACCTTTCTGCAGGGCCATTCTAACCTGCACCTTACTGCAGGGCCATTCTAACCTGTTCCTTACTGCAGGGCCATTATAACCTGTTCCTTACTGCAGGGCCATTATAACCTGTTACTTACTGCAGGGCCATTATAACCTGTTCCTTACTGCAGGGCCATTGTAACCTGTTCCTTACTGCAGGGCCATTCTAACCTGTTCCTTACTGAGGGGCCATTATAACCTGTTCTTTACTGCAGGGCCATTCTAACCTGTTCCTTACTGCAGGGCCATTCTAACATGTGCCTTACTGCAGGGCCATTATAACCTGTTTCTTACTGCAGGGCCATTATAACCTGTTCCTTACTGCAGGGCCATTCTAAAATGTTCCTTACTGCAGGGCCATTGTAACCTGTTCCTTACTGCAGGGCCATTATAACCTGTTCCTTACTGCAGGGCCATTATAACATGTTCCTTACTGCAGGGCCATTCTAACCTGCTCCTTACTGCAGGGCCATTCTAACCTGCACCCTTACTGCAGGGCCATTATAACATGTTCCGTACTACAGGGCCATTATTACCTGTTCCTTACTACAGGGCCATTATAACGTGTGTGCCTTACTGCAGGGCCATTATAACATGTTCCTGACTACAGGGCCATTATAGCCTGTGCCTTATTGCAGGGCCATTATAACCTGTTCCTGACTACAGGGCCATTATAGCCTGTGCCTTACTGCAGGTTCATTATAACCTGTTCCTTACTACAGGGCCATTATAACCTGTTCCTTACTACAGGGCCATTCTAACCTGTTCCTTACTGCAGGGCCATTATAACATGTTCCGTACTACAGGGCCATTATTACCTGTCCCTTACTGCAGGGCCATTCTAACCTGTTCCTTACTGCAGGGCCATTCTAATATGTTCCTTACTGCAGGGCCATTGTAACCTGTTCCTTACTGCAGGGCCATTGTAACCTGTTCCTTACTGCAGGGCCATTGTAACCTGTTCCTTAATGCAGGGCCATTATAACCTGTTCCTTTCTGCAGGGCCATTCTAACCTGCTCCTTACTGCAGGGCCATTCTAACCTGTTCCTTACTGCAGGGCCATTATAACATGTTCCGTACTACAGGGCCATTATTACCTGTTCCTTACTGCAGGGCCATTCTAACCTGTTCCTTACTGCAGGGCCAATATAACATGTTCCGTACTACAGGGCCATTAAAACCTGTTCCTTACTACAGGGCCATTATAACATGTTCCTTACTGCAGGGCCATTATAATATGTTCCTTACTACAGGGCCATTATAGCCTGTGCCTTATTGCAGGGCCATTATAACCTGTTCCTGACTACAGGGCCATTATAGCCTGTGCCTTATTGCAGGGCAATTATAACCTGTTCCTGACTACAGGGCCATTATAGCCTGTGCCTTACTGCAGGGCCATTATAACCTGTTCCTTACTACAGGGCCATTATAGCCTGTGCCTTACTGCAGGTTCATTATAACCTGTTCCTTACTACAGGGCCATTCTAACCTGTTCCTTACTGCAGGGCCATTATAACATGTTCCGTACTACAGGGCCATTATTACCTGTCCCTTACTGCAGGGCCATTCTAACCTGTTCCTTACTGCAGGGCCATTCTAATATGTTCCTTACTGCAGGGCCATTGTAACCTGTTCCTTACTGCAGGGCCATTGTAATCTGTTCCTTACTGCAGGGCCATTGTAACCTGTTCCTTAATGCAGGGCCATTATAACCTGTTCCTTTCTGCAGGGCCATTCTAACCTGCTCCTTACTGCAGGGCCATTCTAACCTGTTCCTTACTGCAGGGCCATTATAACATGTTCCGTACTACAGGGCCATTATTACCTGTTCCTTACTGCAGGGCCATTCTAACCTGTTCCTTACTGCAGGGCCATTCTAACATGTGCCTTACTGCAGGGCCATTGTAACCTGTTCCTTACTACAGGGCCAGTATTACCTGTTCCTTACTGCAGGGCCATTCTAACCTGTTCCTTACTGCAGGGCCATTCTAACATGTTCCTTACTGCAGGGCCATTGTAACCTGTTCCTTACTGCAGGGCCATTGTAACCTGTTCCTTACTGCAGGGCCATTATAACCTGTTCCTTACTGCAGGGCCATTCTAACCTGCTCCTTACTGCAGGGCCATTCTAACCTGTTACTTACTGCAGGGCCATTATAACATGTTCCGTACTACAGGACCATTATTACCTGTTCCTTACTGCAGGGCCATTATAACATGTTCCTTACTACAGGGCCATTATAGCCTGTGCCTTACTGCAGGGCCATTATAACCTGTTCCTTACTGCAGGGCCATTATAACCTATTCCTTACTACAGGGCCATTCTAACCTATTCCTTACCACAGGGTCATTATAACCTGTTCCTTACTACAGGGTCATTATAACCTGTGCCTTACTGCAGGGCCATTATAACCTGTTCCTTACTGCAGGGCCATTATAACCTGTTCCTTACTGCAGAGCCATTATAACCTGTGCCTTACTGCAGGGCCATTATAACCTGTGCCTTACTGCAGGGCCATTATAACCTGTTCCTTACTACAGGACCATTATAACCTGTTCCTTACTACAGGGCCATTATAACCTGTGCCTAAAGACAGGGGCATTATAACCTGTGCCTTACTACAGGGCCATTATAACCTGTGCCTAACTACAGGGCCATTATAACCTGTGCCTTACTACAGGGCCATTATAACCTGTTCCTTACTACAGGGCCATTATAACATGTTCCTTACTGCAGGGCCATTATAATATGTTCCTTACTACAGGGCCATTATAGCCTGTGCCTTATTGCAGGGCCATTATAACCTGTTCCTGACTACAGGGCCATTATAGCCTGTGCCTTATTGCAGGGCAATTATAACCTGTTCCTGACTACAGGGCCATTATAGCCTGTGCCTTACTGCAGGGCCATTATAACCTGTTCCTTACTACAGGGCCATTATAGCCTGTGCCTTACTGCAGGTTCATTATAACCTGTTCCTTACTACAGGGCCATTCTAACCTGTTCCTTACTGCAGGGCCATTATAACATGTTCCGTACTACAGGGCCATTATTACCTGTCCCTTACTGCAGGGCCATTCTAACCTGTTCCTTACTGCAGGGCCATTCTAATATGTTCCTTACTGCAGGGCCATTGTAACCTGTTCCTTACTGCAGGGCCATTGTAATCTGTTCCTTACTGCAGGGCCATTGTAACCTGTTCCTTAATGCAGGGCCATTATAACCTGTTCCTTTCTGCAGGGCCATTCTAACCTGCTCCTTACTGCAGGGCCATTCTAACCTGTTCCTTACTGCAGGGCCATTATAACATGTTCCGTACTACAGGGCCATTATTACCTGTTCCTTACTGCAGGGCCATTCTAACCTGTTCCTTACTGCAGGGCCATTCTAACATGTGCCTTACTGCAGGGCCATTGTAACATGTTCCTTACTGCAGGGCCAATATAACATGTTCCGTACTACAGGGCCATTAAAACCTGTTCCTTACTACAGGGCCATTATAACATGTTCCTTACTGCAGGGCCATTATAATATGTTCCTTACTACAGGGCCATTATAGCCTGTGCCTTATTGCAGGGCCATTATAACCTGTTCCTGACTACAGGGCCATTATAGACTGTGCCTTATTGCAGGGCAATTATAACCTGTTCCTGACTACAGGGCCATTCTAACATGTTCCTTACTGCAGGGCCATTGTAACCTGTTCCTTACTGCAGGGCCATTGTAACCTGTTCCTTACTGCAGGGCCATTCTAACATGTTCCTTACTGCAGGGCCATTGTAACCTGTTCCTTACTGCAGGGCCATTGTAACCTGTTCCTTACTGCAGGGCCATTGTAACCTGTTCCTTACTGCAGGGCCATTATAACCTGTTCCTTACTGCAGGGCCATTCTAACCTGCTCCTTACTGCAGGGCCATTCTAACCTGTTACTTACTGCAGGGCCATTATAACATGTTCCGTACTACAGGGCCATTATTACCTGTTCCTTACTGCAGGGCCATTATAACATGTTCCTTACTACAGGGCCATTATAGCCTGTGCCTTACTGCAGGGCCATTATAACCTGTTCCTTACTGCAGGGCCATTATAACCTATTCCTTACTACAGGGCCATTCTAACCTATTCCTTACCACAGGGTCATTATAACCTGTTCCTTACTACAGGGTCATTATAACCTGTGCCTTACTGCAGGGCCATTATAACCTGTTCCTTACTACAGGGCCATTATAACCTGTGCCTAACTACAGGGCCATTATAACCTGTGCGTTACTACAGGGCCATTATAACCTGTACCTAACTACAGGGCCATTATAACCTGTGCCTTACTACAGGGCCATTATAACCTGTTCCTTACTACAGGGTCATTATAACCTGTGCCTTACTGCAGGGCCATTATAACCTGTTCCTTACTGCAGGGCCATTATAACCTGTTCCTTACTGCAGGGCCATTATAACCTGTGCCTTACTGCAGGGCCATTATAACCTGTGCCTTACTGCAGGGCCATTATAACCTGTTCCTTACTACAGGGCCATTATAACCTGTTCCTTACTGCAGGGCCATTATAACCTGTTCCTTACTGCAGGGCCATTCTAACCTATTCCTTACCACAGGGTCATTATAACCTATTCCTTACTACAGGGTCATTATAACCTGTGCCTTACTGCAGGGCCATTATAACCTGTTCCTTACTACAGGACCATTATAACCTGTTCCTTACTACAGGGCCATTATAACCTGTGCCTAAAGACAGGGGCATTATAACCTGTGCCTTACTACAGGGCCATTATAACCTGTGCCTAACTACAGGGCCATTATAACCTGTGCCTTACTACAGGGCCATTATAACCTGTTCCTTACTACAGGGCCATTATAACATGTTCCTTACTGCAGGGCCATTATAATATGTCCCTTACTACAGGGCCATTATAGCCTGTGCCTTATTGCAGGGCCATTATAACCTGTTCCTGACTACAGGGCCATTATAGCCTGTGCCTTATTGCAGGGCAATTATAACCTGTTCCTGACTACAGGGCCATTATAGCCTGTGCCTTACTGCAGGGCCATTATAACCTGTTCCTTACTACAGGGCCATTATAGCCTGTGCCTTACTGCAGGTTCATTATAACCTGTTCCTTACTACAGGGCCATTCTAACCTGTACCTTACTGCAGGGCCATTATAACATGTTCCGTACTACAGGGCCATTATTACCTGTCCCTTACTGCAGGGCCATTCTAACCTGTTCCTTACTGCAGGGCCATTCTAATATGTTCCTTACTGCAGGGCCATTGTAACCTGTTCCTTACTGCAGGGCCATTGTAATCTGTTCCTTACTGCAGGGCCATTGTAACCTGTTCCTTAATGCAGGGCCATTATAACCTGTTCCTTTCTGCAGGGCCATTCTAACCTGTTCCTTACTGCAGGGCCATTCTAACCTGTTCCTTACTGCAGGGCCATTATAACATGTTCCGTACTACAGGGCCATTATTACCTGTTCCTTACTGCAGGGCCATTCTAACCTGTTCCTTACTGCAGGGCCATTCTAACATGTGCCTTACTGCAGGGCCATTGTAACCTGTTCCTTACTGCAGGGCCAATATAACATGTTCCGTACTACAGGGCCATTAAAACCTGTTCCTTACTACAGGGCCATTATAACATGTTCCTTACTGCAGGGCCATTATAATATGTTCCTTACTACAGGGCCATTATAGCCTGTGCCTTATTGCAGGGCCATTATAACCTGTTCCTGACTACAGGGCCATTATAGACTGTGCCTTATTGCAGGGCAATTATAACCTGTTCCTGACTACAGGGCCATTATAGCCTGTGCCTTACTGCAGGGCCATTATAACCTGTTCCTTACTACAGGGCCATTATAGCCTGTGCCTTACTGCAGGTTCATTATAACCTGTTCCTTACTACAGGGCCATTCTAACCTGTTCCTTACTTCAGGGCCATTATAACATGTTCCGTACTACAGGGCCATTATTACCTGTCCCTTACTGCAGGGCCATTCTAACCTGTTCCTTACTGCAGGGCCATTCTAATATGTTCCTTACTGCAGGGCCATTGTAACCTGTTCCTTACTGCAGGGCCATTGTAATCTGTTCCTTACTGCAGGGCCATTGTAACCTGTTCCTTAATGCAGGGCCATTATAACCTGTACCTTTCTGCAGGGCCATTCTAACCTGCACCTTACTGCAGGGCCATTCTAACCTGTTCCTTACTGCAGGGCCATTATAACATGTTCCGTACTACAGGGCCATTATTACCTGTTCCTTACTGCAGGGCCATTCTAACCTGTTCCTTACTGCAGGGCCATTCTAACATGTGCCTAAAGACAGGGGCATTATAACCTGTGCCTTACTACAGGGCCATTATAACCTGTGCCTAACTAAAGGGCCATTATAACCTGTGCCTTACTACAGGGCCATTATAACCTGTTCCTTACTACAGGGCCATTATAACCTGTTCCTTACTACAGGGCCATTATAACCTGTGCCTAAAGACAGGGGCATTATAACCTGTGCCTTACTACAGGGCCATTATAACCTGTGCCTAACTACAGGGCCATTATAACCTGTGCCTTACTACAGGGCCATTATAACCTGTTCCTTACTACAGGGCCATTATAACCTGTTCCTTACTACAGGGCCATTCTAACCTGTTCCTTACTGCAGGGCCATTATAACATGTTCCGTACTACAGGGCCAGTATTACCTGTTCCTTACTATAGGGCCATTATAACATGTTCCTTACTGCAGGGCCATTATAACATGTTCCTTACTGCAGGGCCATTATAACCTGTTCCTTACTACAGGGCCATTATAACCGGTTCCTTACTACAGGACCATTATAACCTGTTCCTTACTACAGGGTCATTATAACCTGTTCCTCACTGCAAGGCCATTATAATCTGTTCCTTACTACGGGCCATTATAACCTATTCCTTACCACAGGGTCATTATAACCTGTTCCTTACTACAGGGTCATTATAACCTGTGCCTTACTGCAGGGCCATTATAACCTGTTCCTTACTACAGGGCCATTATAACCTGTGCCTAACTACAGGGCCATTATAACATGTGCCTTACTGCAGGGCCATTATAACATGTGCCTTACTGCAGGGCCATTATAACCTGTGCCATTATAACCTGTGCCTTACTGCAGGGCCATTATAACCTGTGCCTTACTGCAGGGCCATTATAACCTGTTCCTTACTACAGGGTCATTATAACCTGTTCCTCACTGCAAGGCCATTATAATCTGTTCCTTACTACGGGGCCATTATAACCTATTCCTTACCACAGGGTCATTATAACCTGTTCCTTACTACAGGGTCATTATAACCTGTGCCTTACTGCAGGGCCATTATAACCTGTTCCTTACTACAGGGCCATTATAACCTGTGCCTAACTACAGGGCCATTATAACCTGTGCCTAACTACAGGGCCATTATAACCTGTGCCTTACTGCAGGGCCATTATAACCTGTGCCTTACTGCAGGGCCATTATAACCTGTCCCTTACTGCAGGGCCATTATAACCTGTTCCTTACTACATGGTCATTATAACCTGTTCCTTACTACAGGACCATTATAACCTGTTCCTTACTACAGGGTCATTATAACCTGTTCCTCACTGCAGGGCCATTATAATCTGTTCCTTACTACAGGGCTATTATAACCTGTTCCTTACTGCAGGGCCATTCTAACCTGCTCCTTACTGCAGGGCCATTCTAACCTGTCCCTTACTGCAGGGCCATTATAACATGTTCCGTACTACAGGGCCATTATTACCTGTTCCTTACTGCAGGGCCATTCTAACCTGTTCCTTACTGCAGGGCCATTCTAACCTGTTCCTTACTGCAGGGCCATTATAACCTGTTCTTTACTGCAGGGCCATTATAACCTGTTCCTTACTGCAGGGCCATTCTAACCTGCTCCTTACTGCAGGGCCATTCTAACCTGTTCCTTACTGCAGGGCCATTATAACATGTTCCGTACTACAGGGCCATTAAAACCTGTTCCTTACTACAGGGCCATTATAACATGTTCCTTACTGCAGGGCCATTATAACATGTTCCTTACTACAGGGCCATTATAGCCTGTGCCTTATTGCAGGGCCATTATAACCTGTTCCTGACTACAGGGACATTATAACCTGTTCCTTACTGCAGGGCCATTATAACCTGTTCCTTACTGCAGGGCCATTATAACCTGTTCCTTACTGCAGGGCCATTATAACCTGTTACTTACTGCAGGGCCATTATAACATGTTCCGTACTACAGGGCCAGTATTACCTGTTCCTTACTGCAGGGCCATTCTAACCTGTTCCTTACTGCAGGGCCATTCTAACATGTTCCTTGCTGCAGGGCCATTGTAACCTGTTCCTTACTGCAGGGCCATTGTAACCTGTTCCTTACTGCAGGGCCATTGTAACCTGTTCCTTACTGCAGGGCCATTGTAACCTGTTCCTTACTGCAGGGCCATTGTAACCTGTTCCTTACTGCAGGGCCATTATAACCTGTACCTAACTACAGGGCCATTATAACCTGTTCCTTACTGCAGGGCCATTATAACCTGTGCCTTACTGCAGGGCCATTATAACCTGTGCCTTACTGCAGGGCCATTATAACCTGTTCCTTACTACAGGGCCATTATAACCTGTTCCTTACTGCAGGGCCATTATAACCTGTTCCTTACTGCAGGGCCATTCTAACCTATTCCTTACCACAGGGTCATTATAACCTATTCCTTACTACAGGGTCATTATAACCTGTGCCTTACTGCAGGGCCATTATAACCTGTTCCTTACTACAGGACCATTATAACCTGTTCCTTACTACAGGGCCATTATAACCTGTGCCTAAAGACAGGGGCATTATAACCTGTGCCTTACTACAGGGCCATTATAACCTGTGCCTAACTACAGGGCCATTATAACCTGTGCCTTACTACAGGGCCATTATAACCTGTTCCTTACTACAGGGCCATTATAACATGTTCCTTACTGCAGGGCCATTATAATATGTTCCTTACTACAGGGCCATTATAGCCTGTGCCTTATTGCAGGGCCATTATAACCTGTTCCTGACTACAGGGCCATTATAGCCTGTGCCTTATTGCAGGGCAATTATAACCTGTTCCTGACTACAGGGCCATTATAGCCTGTGCCTTACTGCAGGGCCATTATAACCTGTTCCTTACTACAGGGCCATTATAGCCTGTGCCTTACTGCAGGTTCATTATAACCTGTTCCTTACTACAGGGCCATTCTAACCTGTTCCTTACTGCAGGGCCATTATAACATGTTCCGTACTACAGGGCCATTATTACCTGTCCCTTACTGCAGGGCCATTCTAACCTGTTCCTTACTGCAGGGCCATTCTAATATGTTCCTTACTGCAGGGCCATTGTAACCTGTTCCTTACTGCAGGGCCATTGTAATCTGTTCCTTACTGCAGGGCCATTGTAACCTGTTCCTTAATGCAGGGCCATTATAACCTGTTCCTTTCTGCAGGGCCATTCTAACCTGCTCCTTACTGCAGGGCCATTCTAACCTGTTCCTTACTGCAGGGCCATTATAACATGTTCCGTACTACAGGGCCATTATTACCTGTTCCTTACTGCAGGGCCATTCTAACCTGTTCCTTACTGCAGGGCCATTCTAACATGTGCCTTACTGCAGGGCCATTGTAACCTGTTCCTTACTGCAGGGCCAATATAACATGTTCCGTACTACAGGGCCATTAAAACCTGTTCCTTACTACAGGGCCATTATAACATGTTCCTTACTGCAGGGCCATTATAATATGTTCCTTACTACAGGGCCATTATAGCCTGTGCCTTATTGCAGGGCCATTATAACCTGTTCCTGACTACAGGGCCATTATAGACTGTGCCTTATTGCAGGGCAATTATAACCTGTTCCTGACTACAGGGCCATTATAGCCTGTGCCTTACTGCAGGTTCATTATAACCTGTTCCTTACTACAGGGCCATTCTAACCTGTTCCTTACTTCAGGGCCATTATAACATGTTCCGTACTACAGGGCCATTATTACCTGTCCCTTACTGCAGGGCCATTCTAACCTGTTCCTTACTGCAGGGCCATTCTAATATGTTCCTTACTGCAGGGCCATTGTAACCTGTTCCTTACTGCAGGGCCATTGTAATCTGTTCCTTACTGCAGGGCCATTGTAACCTGTTCCTTAATGCAGGGCCATTATAACCTGTACCTTTCTGCAGGGCCATTCTAACCTGCACCTTACTGCAGGGCCATTCTAACCTGTTCCTTACTGCAGGGCCATTATAACATGTTCCGTACTACAGGGCCATTATTACCTGTTCCTTACTGCAGGGCCATTCTAACCTGTTCCTTACTGCAGGGCCATTCTAACATGTGCCTTACTGCAGGGCCATTGTAACATGTTCCTTACTACAGGGCCAGTATTACCTGTTCCTTACTGCAGGGCCATTCTAACCTGTTCCTTACTGCAGGGCCATTCTAACATGTTCCTTACTGCAGGGCCATTGTAACCTGTACCTTACTGCAGGGCCATTGTAACCTGTTCCTTACTGCAGGGCCATTGTAACCTGTTCCTTACTGCAGGGCCATTATAACCTGTTCCTTACTGCAGGGCCATTCTAACCTGCTCCTTACTACAGGGCCATTATAGCCTGTGCCTTACTGCAGGTTCATTATAACCTGTTCCTTACTACAGGGCCATTCTAACCTGTTCCTTACTTCAGGGCCATTATAACATGTTCCGTACTACAGGGCCATTATTACCTGTCCCTTACTGCAGGGCCATTCTAACCTGTTCCTTACTGCAGGGCCATTCTAATATGTTCCTTACTGCAGGGCCATTGTAACCTGTTCCTTACTGCAGGGCCATTGTAATCTGTTCCTTACTGCAGGGCCATTGTAACCTGTTCCTTAATGCAGGGCCATTATAACCTGTACCTTTCTGCAGGGCCATTCTAACCTGCACCTTACTGCAGGGCCATTCTAACCTGTTCCTTACTGCAGGGCCATTATAACATGTTCCGTACTACAGGGCCATTATTACCTGTTCCTTACTGCAGGGCCATTCTAACCTGTTCCTTACTGCAGGGCCATTCTAACATGTGCCTTACTGCAGGGCCATTGTAACATGTTCCTTACTACAGGGCCAGTATTACCTGTTCCTTACTGCAGGGCCATTGTAACCTGTTCCTTACTACAGGGCCAGTATTACCTGTTCCTTACTGCAGGGCCATTCTAACCTGTTCCTTACTGCAGGGCCATTCTAACATGTTCCTTACTGCAGGGCCATTGTAACCTGTACCTTACTGCAGGGCCATTGTAACCTGTTCCTTACTGCAGGGCCATTGTAACCTGTTCCTTACTGCAGGGCCATTATAACCTGTTCCTTACTGCAGGGCCATTCTAACCTGCTCCTTACTGCAGGGCCATTCTAACCTGTTACTTACTGCAGGGCCATTATAACATGTTCCTTACTGCAGGGCCATTATAACATGTTCCTTACTACAGGGCCATTATAGCCTGTGCCTTACTGCAGGGCCATTATAACCTGTTCCTTACTGCAGGGCCATTATAACCTATTCCTTACTACAGGGCCATTCTAACCTATTCCTTACCACAGGGTCATTATAACCTGTTCCTTACTACAGGGTCATTATAACCTGTGCCTTACTGCAGGGCCATTATAACCTGTTCCTTACTACAGGGCCATTATAACCTGTGCCTAACTACAGGGCCATTATAACCTGTGCGTTACTACAGGGCCATTATAACCTGTACCTAACTACAGGGCCATTATAACCTGTGCCTTACTACAGGGCCATTATAACCTGTTCCTTACTACAGGGTCATTATAACCTGTGCCTTACTGCAGGGCCATTATAACCTGTTCCTTACTGCAGGGCCATTATAACCTGTTCCTTACTGCAGGGCCATTATAACCTGTGCCTTACTGCAGGGCCATTATAACCTGTGCCTTTCTGCAGGGCCATTATAACCTGTTCCTTACTACAGGGCCATTATAACCTGTTCCTTACTGCAGGGCCATTATAACCTGTTCCTTACTGCAGGGCCATTCTAACCTATTCCTTACCACAGGGTCATTATAACCTGTTCCTTACTACAGGGTCATTATAACCTGTGCCTTACTGCAGGGCCATTATAACATGTTCCTTACTACAGGACCATTATAACCTGTTCCTTACTACAGGGCCATTATAACCTGTGCCTAAAGACAGGGGCATTATAACCTGTGCCTTACTACAGGGCCATTATAACCTGTGCCTAACTACAGGGCCATTATAACCTGTGCCTTACTACAGGGCCATTATAACCTGTTCCTTACTACAGGGCCATTATAACCTGTTCCTTACTACAGGGCCATTCTAACCTGTTCCTTACTGCAGGGCCATTATAACATGTTCCGTACTACAGGGCCAGTATTACCTGTTCCTTACTATAGGGCCATTATAACATGTTCCTTACTGCAGGGCCATTATAACATGTTCCTTACTGCAGGGCCATTATAACCTGTTCCTTACTACAGGGCCATTATAACCGGTTCCTTACTACAGGACCATTATAACCTGTTCCTTACTACAGGGTCATTATAACCTGTTCCTCACTGCAAGGCCATTATAATCTGTTCCTTACTACGGGGCCATTATAACCTATTCCTTACCACAGGGTCATTATAACCTGTTCCTTACTACAGGGTCATTATAACCTGTGCCTTACTGCAGGGCCATTATAACCTGTTCCTTACTACAGGGCCATTATAACCTGTGCCTAACTACAGGGCCATTATAACATGTGCCTTACTGCAGGGCCATTATAACCTGTGCCTTACTGCAGGGCCATTATAACCTGTGCCTTACTGCAGGGCCATTATAACCTGTGCCTTACTGCAGGGCCATTATAACCTGTTCCTTACTACAGGGTCATTATAACCTGTTCCTCACTGCAAGGCCATTATAATCTGTTCCTTACTACGGGGCCATTATAACCTATTCCTTACCACAGGGTCATTATAACCTGTTCCTTACTACAGGGTCATTATAACCTGTGCCTTACTGCAGGGCCATTATAACCTGTTCCTTACTACAGGGCCATTATAACCTGTGCCTAACTACAGGGCCATTATAACCTGTGCCTAACTACAGGGCCATTATAACCTGTGCCTTACTGCAGGGCCATTATAACCTGTGCCTTACTGCAGGGCCATTATAACCTGTCCCTTACTGCAGGGCCATTATAACCTGTTCCTTACTACATGGCCATTATAACCTGTTCCTTACTACAGGACCATTATAACCTGTTCCTTACTACAGGGTCATTATAACCTGTTCCTCACTGCAGGGCCATTATAATCTGTTCCTTACTACAGGGCTATTATAACCTGTTCCTTACTGCAGGGCCATTCTAACCTGCTCCTTACTGCAGGGCCATTCTAACCTGTCCCTTACTGCAGGGCCATTATAACATGTTCCGTACTACAGGGCCATTATTACCTGTTCCTTACTGCAGGGCCATTCTAACCTGTTCTGTTGCAGGGCCATTCTAACCTGTTCCTTACTGCAGGGCCATTATAACCTGTTCTTTACTGCAGGGCCATTATAACCTGTTCCTTACTGCAGGGCCATTCTAACCTGCTCCTTACTGCAGGGCCATTCTAACCTGTTCCTTACTGCAGGGCCATTATAACATGTTCCGTACTACAGGGCCATTAAAACCTGTTCCTTACTACAGGGCCATTATAACATGTTCCTTACTGCAGGGCCATTATAACATGTTCCTTACTACAGGGCCATTATAGCCTGTGCCTTATTGCAGGGCCATTATAACCTGTTCCTGACTACAGGGACATTATAACCTGTTCCTTACTGCAGGGCCATTATAACCTGTTCCTTACTGCAGGGCCATTATAACCTGTTCCTTACTGCAGGGCCATTATAACCTGTTACTTACTGCAGGGCCATTATAACATGTTCCGTACTACAGGGCCAGTATTACCTGTTCCTTACTGCAGGGCCATTCTAACCTGTTCCTTACTGCAGGGCCATTCTAACATGTTCCTTGCTGCAGGGCCATTGTAACCTGTTCCTTACTGCAGGGCCATTGTAACCTGTTCCTTACTGCAGGGCCATTGTAACCTGTTCCTTACTGCAGGGCCATTATAACCTGTTCCTTACTGCAGGGCCATTCTAACCTGCTCCTTACTGCAGGGCCATTCTAACCTGTTACTTACTGCAGGGCCATTATAACATGTTCCGTACTACAGGGCCATTATTACCTGTTCCTTACTACAGGGCCATTATAACATGTTCCTTACTGCAGGGCCATTATAACATGTTCCTTACTACAGGGCCATTATAGCCTGTGCCTTACTGCAGGGCCATTATAACCTGTTCCTTACTGCAGGGCCATTATAACCTATTCCTTACTACAGGGCCATTCTAACCTATTCCTTACCACAGGGTCATTATAACCTGTTCCTTACTACAGGGTCATTATAACCTGTGCCTTACTGCAGGGCCATTATAACCTGTTCCTTACTACAGGGCCATTATAACCTGTGCCTAACTACAGGGCCATTATAACCTGTGCGTTACTACAGGGCCATTATAACCTGTACCTAACTACAGGGCCATTATAACCTGTGCCTTACTACAGGGCCATTATAACCTGTTCCTTACTACAGGGTCATTATAACCTGTGCCTTACTGCAGGGCCATTATAACCTGTTCCTTACTGCAGGGCCATTATAACCTGTTCCTTACTGCAGGGCCATTATAACCTGTGCCTTACTGCAGGGCCATTATAATCTGTGCCTTACTGCAGGGCCATTATAACCTGTTCCTTACTGCAGGGCCATTATAACCTGTTCCTTACTGCAGGGCCATTCTAACCTATTCCTTACCACAGGGTCATTATAACCTGTTCCTTACTACAGGGTCATTATAACCTGTGCCTTACTGCAGGGCCATTATAACCTGTTCCTTACTACAGGACCATTATAACCTGTTCCTTACTACAGGGCCATTATAACCTGTGCCTAAAGACAGGGGCATTATAAACTGTGCCTTACTACAGGGCCATTATAACCTGTGCCTAACTACAGGGCCATTATAACCTGTGCCTTACTACAGGGCCATTATAACCTGTTCCTTACTACAGGGCCATTATAACCTGTTCCTTACTACAGGGCCATTCTAACCTGTTCCTTACTGCAGGGCCATTATAACATGTTCCATACTACAGGGCCAGTATTACCTGTTCCTTACTGCAGGGCCATTCTAACCTGTTCCTTACTGCAGGGCCATTCTAACATGTTCCTTACTGCAGGGCCATTGTAACCTATTCCTTACTGCAGGGCCATTGTAACCTGTTCCTTACTGCAGGGCCATTGTAACCTGTTCCTTACTGCAGGGCCATTATAACCTGTTCCTTACTGCAGGGCCATTCTAACCTGCTCCTTACTGCAGGGCCATTCTAACCTGTTACTTACTGCAGGGCCATTATAACATGTTCCGTACTACAGGGCCATTATAACATGTTCCGTACTACAGGGCCATTATTACCTGGCCTTACTACAGGGCCATTATAACATGTTCCTTACTGCAGGGCCATTATAACATGTTCCTTACTACAGGGCCATTATAACCGGTTCCTTACTACAGGACCATTATAACCTGTTCCTTACTACAGGGTCATTATAACCTGTTCCTCACTGCAAGGCCATTATAATCTGTTCCTTACTACGGGGCCATTATAACCTATTCCTTACTACAGGGCCATTCTAACCTATTCCTTACCACAGGGTCATTATAACCTGTTCCTTACTACAGGGTCATTATAACCTGTGCCTTACTGCAGGGCCATTATAACCTGTTCCTTACTACAGGGCCATTATAACCTGTGCCTAACTACAGGGCCATTATAACCTGTGCCTTACTGCAGGGCCATTATAACCTGTGCCTTACTGCAGGGCCATTATAACCTGTGCCTTACTGCAGGGCCATTATAACCTGTTCCTTACTACATGGCCATTATAACCTGTTCCTTACTACAGGACCATTATAACCTGTTCCTTACTACAGGGTCATTATAATCTGTTCCTCACTGCAGGGCCATTATAATCTGTTCCTTATTACAGGGCCATTATAACCTGTTCCTTACTGCAGGGCCATTCTAACCTGCTCCTTACTGCAGGGCCATTCTAACCTGTTACTTACTGCAGGGCCATTATAACATGTTCCTTACTGCAGGGCCATTATAACATGTTCCTTACTACAGGGCCAGTATAGCATGTGCCTTACTGCAGGGCCATTATAACCTGTTCCTTACTGCAGGGCCATTATAACCTATTCCTTACTACAGGGCCATTCTAACCTATTCCTTACCACAGGGTCATTATAACCTGTTCCTTACTACAGGGTCATTATAACCTGTGCCTTACTGCAGGGCCATTATAACCTGTTCCTTACTACAGGGCCATTATAACCTGTGCCTAACTACAGGGCAATTATAACCTGTGCGTTACTACAGGGCCATTATAACCTGTACCTAACTACAGGGCCATTATAACCTGTGCCTTACTACAGGGCCATTATAACCTGTTCCTTACTACAGGGTCATTATAACCTGTGCCTTACTGCAGGGCCATTATAACCTGTTCCTTACTGCAGGGCCATTATAACCTGTTCCTTACTGCAGGGCCATTATAACCTGTGCCTTACTGCAGGGCCATTATAACCTGTGCCTTACTGCAGGGCCATTATAACCTGTTCCTTACTACAGGGCCATTATAAACTGTTCCTTACTGCAGGGCCATTATAACCTGTTCCTTACTGCAGGGCCATTCTAACCTATTCCTTACCACAGGGTCATTATAACCTGTTCCTTACTACAGGGTCATTATAACCTGTGCCTTACTGCAGGACCATTATAACCTGTTCCTTACTACAGGACCATTATAACCTGTTCCTTACTACAGGGCCATTATAACCTGTGCCTAAAGACAGGGGCATTATAACCTGTGCCTTACTACAGGGCCATTATAACATGTGCCTAACTACAGGGCCATTATAACCTGTGCCTTACTACAGGGCCATTATAACCTGTTCCTTACTACAGGGCCATTATAACCTGTTCCTTACTACAGGGCCATTATAACCTGTTCCTTACTGCAGGGCCATTATAACATGTTCCGTACTACAGGGCCAGTATTACCTGTTCCTTACTATAGGGCCATTATAACATGTTCCTTACTGCAGGGCCATTATTACATGTTCCTTACTGCAGGGCCATTATAACCTGTTCCTTACTACAGGGCCATTATAACCGGTTCCTTACTACAGGACCATTATAACCTGTTCCTTACTACAGGGTCATTATAACCTGTTCCTCACTGCAAGGCCATTATAATCTGTTCCTTACTACGGGGCCATTATAACCTATTCCTTACCACAGGGTCATTATAACCTGTTCCTTACTACAGGGTCATTATAACCTGTGCCTTACTGCAGGGCCATTATAACCTGTTCCTTACTACAGGGCCATTATAACCTGTGCCTAACTACAGGGCCATTATAACCTGTGCCTTACTGCAGGGCCATTATAACCTGTGCCTTACTGCAGGGCCATTATAACCTGTGCCTTACTGCAGGGCCATTATAACCTGTTCCTTACTACATGGCCATTATAACCTGTTCCTTACTACAGGACCATTATAACCTGTTCCTTACTACAGGACCATTATAACCTGTTCCTTACTGCAGGGCCATTATAACCTGTGCCTTACTGCAGGGCCATTATAACCTGTGCCTTACTGCAGGGCCATTATAACATGTTCCTTACTACAGGGCCATTATAACCTGTTCCTTACTGCAGGGCCATTATAACCTGTTCCTTACTGCAGGGCCATTCTAACCTATTCCTTACCACAGGGTCATTATAACCTGTTCCTTACTACAGGGTCATTATAACCTGTGCCTTACTGCAGGGCCATTATAACCTGTTCCTTACTACAGGACCATTATAACCTGTTCCTTACTACAGGGCCATTATAACCTGTGCCTAAAGACAGGGCATTATAACCTGTGCCTTACTACAGGGCCATTATAACCTGTGCCTAACTACAGTGCCATTATAACCTGTGCCTTACTACAGGGCCATTATAACCTGTTCCTTACTACAGGGCCATTATAACCTGTTCCTTACTACAGGGCCATTCTAACCTGTTCCTTACTGCAGGGCCATTATAACATGTTCCGTACTACAGGGCCAGTATTACCTGTTCCTTACTATAGGGCCATTATAACATGTTCCTTACTGCAGGGCCATTATAACATGTTCCTTACTGCAGGGCCATTATAACCTGTTCCTTACTACAGGGCCATTATAACCTGTGCCTAAAGACAGGGGCATTATAACCTGTGCCTTACTACAGGGCCATTATAACCTGTGCCTAACTACAGGGCCATTATAACCTGTGCCTTACTACAGGGCCATTATAACCTGTTCCTTACTACAGGGCCATTCTAACCTGTTCCTTACTGCAGGGCCATTATAACATGTTCCGTACTACAGGGCCAGTATTACCTGTTCCTTACTATAGGGCCATTATAACATGTTCCTTACTGCAGGGCCATTATTACATGTTCCTTACTGCAGGGCCATTATAACCTGTTCCTTACTACAGGGCCATTATAACCGGTTCCTTACTACAGGACCATTATAACCTGTTCCTTACTACAGGGTCATTATAACCTGTTCCTCACTGCAAGGCCATTATAATCTGTTCCTTACTACGGGGCCATTATAACCTATTCCTTACCACAGGGTCATTATAACCTGTTCCTTACTACAGGGTCATTATAACCTGTGCCTTACTGCAGGGCCATTATAACCTGTTCCTTACTACAGGGCCATTATAACCTGTGCCTAACTACAGGGCCATTATAACCTGTGCCTTACTGCAGGGCCATTATAACCTGTGCCTTACTGCAGGGCCATTATAACCTGTGCCTTACTGCAGGGCCATTATAACCTGTTCCTTACTACATGGCCATTATAACCTGTTCCTTACTACAGGACCATTATAACCTGTTCCTTACTACAGGACCATTATAACCTGTTCCTTACTGCAGGGCCATTATAACCTGTGCCTTACTGCAGGGCCATTATAACCTGTGCCTTACTGCAGGGCCATTATAACATGTTCCTTACTACAGGGCCATTATAACCTGTTCCTTACTGCAGGGCCATTATAACCTGTTCCTTACTGCAGGGCCATTCTAACCTATTCCTTACCACAGGGTCATTATAACCTGTTCCTTACTACAGGGTCATTATAACCTGTGCCTTACTGCAGGGCCATTATAACCTGTTCCTTACTACAGGACCATTATAACCTGTTCCTTACTACAGGGCCATTATAACCTGTGCCTAAAGTCAGGGGCATTATAACCTGTGCCTTACTACAGGGCCATTATAACCTGTGCCTAACTACAGTGCCATTATAACCTGTGCCTTACTACAGGGCCATTATAACCTGTTCCTTACTACAGGGCCATTATAACCTGTTCCTTACTACAGGGCCATTCTAACCTGTTCCTTACTGCAGGGCCATTATAACATGTTCCGTACTACAGGGCCAGTATTACCTGTTCCTTACTATAGGGCCATTATAACATGTTCCTTACTGCAGGGCCATTATAACATGTTCCTTACTGCAGGGCCATATTAACCTGTTCCTTACTACAGGGCCATTATAACCGGTTCCTTACTACAGGACCATTATAACCTGTTCCTTACTACAGGGCCATTATAACCTGTTCCTCACTGCAAGGCCATTATAATCTGTTCCTTACTACGGGGCCATTATAACCTATTCCTTACCACAGGGTCATTATAACCTGTTCCTTACTACAGGGTCATTATAACCTGTGCCTTACTGCAGGGCCATTATAACCTGTTCCTTACTACAGGGCCATTATAACCTGTGCCTAACTACAGGGCCATTATAACCTGTGCCTTACTGCAGGGCCATTATAACCTGTGCCTTACTGCAGGGCCATTATAACCTGTGCCTTACTGCAGGGCCATTATAACCTGTTCCTTACTACATGGCCATTATAACCTGTTCCTTACTACAGGACCATTATAACCTGTTCCTTACTACAGGGTCATTATAACCTGTTCCTCACTGCAGGGCCATTATAATCTGTTCCTTACTACAGGGCCATTATAACCTGTTCCTTACTGCAGGGCCATTCTAACCTGCTCCTTACTGCAGGGCCATTCTAACCTGTCCCTTACTGCAGGGCCATTATAACATGTTCCGTACTACAGGGCCATTATTACCTGTTCCTTACTGCAGGGCCATTCTAACCTGTTCCTTACTGCAGGGCCATTCTAACCTGTTCCTTACTGCAGGGCCATTATAACCTGTTCTTTACTGCAGGGCCATTATAACCTGTTCCTTACTGCAGGGCCATTCTAACCTGCTCCTTACTGCAGGGCCATTCTAACCTGTTCCTTACTGCAGGGCCATTATAACATGTTCCGTACTACAGGGCCATTAAAACATGTTCCTTACTACAGGGCCATTATAACATGTTCCTTACTGCAGGGCCATTATAACATGTTCCTTACTACAGGGCCATTATAGCCTGTGCCTTATTGCAGGGCCATTATAACCTGTTCCTGACTACAGGGACATTATAACCTGTTCCTTACTGCAGGGCCATTATAACCTGTTCCTTACTGCAGGGCCATTATAACCTGTTCCTTACTGCAGGGCCATTATAACCTGTTACTTACTGCAGGGCCATTATAACATGTTCCGTACTACAGGGCCAGTATTACCTGTTCCTTACTGCAGGGCCATTCTAACCTGTTCCTTACTGCAGGGCCATTCTAACAAGTTCCTTGCTGCAGGGCCATTGTAACCTGTTCCTTACTGCAGGGCCATTGTAACCTGTTCCTTACTGCAGGACCATTGTAACCTGTTCCTTACTGAAGGGCCATTATAACCTGTTCCTTACTGCAGGGCCATTCTAACCTGCTCCTTACTGCAGGGCCATTCTAACCTGTTACTTACTGCAGGGCCATTATAACATGTTCCGTACTACAGGGCCATTATTACCTGTTCCTTACTACAGGGCCATTATAACATGTTCCTTACTGCAGGGCCATTATAACATGTTCCTTACTACAGGGCCATTATAGCCTGTGCCTTACTGCAGGGCCATTATAACCTGTTCCTTACTGCAGGGCCATTATAACCTATTCCTTACTACAGGGCCATTCTAACCTATTCCTTACCACAGGGTCATTATAACCTGTTCCTTACTACAGGGTCATTATAACCTGTGCCTTACTGCAGGGCCATTATAACCTGTTCCTTACTACAGGGCCATTATAACCTGTGCCTAACTACAGGGCCATTATAACCTGTGCCTTACTGCAGGGCCATTATAACCTGTGCCTTACTGCAGGGCCATTATAACCTGTGCCTTACTGCAGGGCCATTATAACCTGTGCCTAACTACAGGGCCATTATAACCTGTGCGTTACTACAGGGCCATTATAACCTGTACCTAACTACAGGGCCATTATAACCTGTGCCTTACTACAGGGCCATTATAACATGTTCCTTACTGCAGGGCCATTATAACATGTTCCTTACTACAGGGCCATTATAGCCTGTGCCTTACTGCAGGGCCATTATAACCTGTTCCTTACTGCAGGGCCATTATAACCTATTCCTTACTACAGGGCCATTCTAACCTATTCCTTACCACAGGGTCATTATAACCTGTTCCTTACTACAGGGTCATTATAACCTGTGCCTTACTGCAGGGCCATTATAACCTGTTCCTTACTACAGGGCCATTATAACCTGTGCCTAACTACAGGGCCATTATAACCTGTGCCTTACTGCAGGGCCATTATAACCTGTGCCTTACTGCAGGGCCATTATAACCTGTGCCTTACTGCAGGGCCATTATAACCTGTGCCTAACTACAGGGCCATTATAACCTGTGCGTTACTACAGGGCCATTATAACCTGTACCTAACTACAGGGCCATTATAACCTGTGCCTTACTACAGGGCCATTATAACCTGTTCCTTACTACAGGGTCATTATAACCTGTGCCTTACTGCAGGGCCATTATAACCTGTTCCTTACTGAAGGGCCATTATAACCTGTTCCTTACTGCAGGGCCATTATAACCTGTGCCTTACTGCAGGGCCATTATAACCTGTGCCTTACTGCAGGGCCATTATAACCTGTTCCTTACTACAGGGCCATTATAACCTGTTCCTTACTGCAGGGCCATTATAACCTGTTCCTTACTGCAGGGCCATTCTAACCTATTCCTTACCACAGGGTCATTATAACCTGTTCCTTACTACAGGGTCATTATAACCTGTGCCTTACTGCAGGGCCATTATAACCTGTTCCTTACTACAGGACCATTATAACCTGTTCCTTACTACAGGGCCATTATAACCTGTGCCTAAAGACAGGGGCATTATAACCTGTGCCTTACTACAGGGCCATTATAACCTGTGCCTACCTACAGGGCCATTATAACCTGTGCCTTACTACAGGGCCATTATAACCTGTTCCTTACTACAGGGCCATTATAACCTGTTCCTTACTACAGGGCCATTCTAACCTGTTCCTTACTGCAGGGCCATTATAACATGTTCCGTACTACAGGGCCAGTATTACCTGTTCCTTACTGCAGGGCCATTCTAACCTGTTCCTTACTGCAGGGCCATTCTAACATGTTCCTTACTGCAGGGCTATTGTAACCTATTCCTTACTGCAGGGCCATTGTAACCTGTTCCTTACTGCAGGGCCATTGTAACCTGTTCCTTACTGCAGGGCCATTATAACCTGTTCCTTACTGCAGGGCCATTCTAACCTGCTCCTTACTGCAGGGCCATTCTAACCTGTTACTTACTGCAGGGCCATTATAACATGTTCCGTACTACAGGGCCATTATTACCTGTTCCTTACTACAGGGCCATTATAACATGTCCCTTACTGCAGGGCCATTATAACATGTTCCTTACTGCAGGGCCATTATAACCTGTTCCTTACTACAGGGCCATTATAACCGGTTCCTTACTACAGGACCATTATAACCTGTTCCTTACTACAGGGTCATTATAACCTGTTCCTCACTGCAAGACCATTATAATCTGTTCCTTACTACGGGGCCATTATAACCTATTCCTTACTACAGGGCCATTCTAACCTATTCCTTACCACAGGGTCATTATAACCTGTTCCTTACTACAGGGTCATTATAACCTGTGCCTTACTGCAGGGCCATTATAACCTGTTCCTTACTACAGGGCCATTATAACCTGTGCCTAACTACAGGGCCATTATAACCTGTGCCTTACTGCAGGGCCATTATAACCTGTGCCTTACTGCAGGGCCATTATAACCTGTGCCTTACTGCAGGGCCATTATAACCTGTTCCTTACTACATGGCCATTATAACCTGTTCCTTACTACAGGACCATTATAACCTGTTCCTTATTACAGGGTCATTATAATCTGTTCCTCACTGCAGGGCCATTATAATCTGTTCCTTATTACAGGGCCATTATAACCTGTTCCTTACTGCAGGGCCATTCTAACCTGCTCCTTACTACAGGGCCATTCTAACCTGTCCCTTACTGCAGGGCCATTATAACATGTTCCGTACTACAGGGCCATTATTACCTGTTCCTTACTGCAGGGCCATTCTAACCTGTTCCTTACTGCAGGGCCATTCTAACATGTTCCTTACTGCAGGGCCATTGTAACCTGTTCCTTACTGCAGGGCCATTATAACCTGTTCCTTACTGCAGGGCCATTCTAACCTGCTCCTTACTGCAGGGCCATTCTAACCTGTTCCTTACTGCAGGGCCATTATAACATGTTCCGTACTACAGGGCCATTAAAACCTGTTCCTTACTACAGGGCCATTATAGCCTGTGCCTTATTGCAGGGCCATTATAACCTGTTCCTGACTACAGGGACATTATAACCTGTTCCTTACTGCAGGGCCATTATAACCTGTTCCTTACTGCAGGGCCATTATAACCTGTTCCTTACTGCAGGGCCATTATAACCTGTTACTTACTGCAGGGCCATTATAACATGTTCCGTACTACAGGGCCAGTATTACCTGTTCCTTACTGCAGGGCCATTCTAACCTGTTCCTTACTGCAGGGCCATTCTAACATGTTCCTTACTGCAGGGCCATTCTAACCTGTTACTTACTGCAGGGCCATTATAACATGTTCCGTACTACAGGGCCATTATTACCTGTTCCTTACTACAGGGCCATTATAACATGTTCCTTACTGCAGGGCCATTATAACATGTTCCTTACTACAGGGCCATTATAGCCTGTGCCTTACTGCAGGGCCATTATAACCTGTTCCTTACTGCAGGGCCATTATAACCTATTCCTTACTACAGGGCCATTCTAACCTATTCCTTACCACAGGGTCATTATAACCTGTTCCTTACTACAGGGTCATTATAACCTGTGCCTTACTGCAGGGCCATTATAACCTGTTCCTTACTACAGGGCCATTATAACCTGTGCCTAACTACAGGGCCATTATAACCTGTGCCTAACTACAGGGCCATTATAACCTGTGCGTTACTACAGGGCCATTATAACCTGTACATAACTACAGGGCCATTATAACCTGTGCCTTACTACAGGGCCATTATAACCTGTTCCTTACTGCAGGGCCATTATAACCTGTTCCTTACTACAGGACCATTATAACCTGTTCCTTACTACAGGGTCATTATAACCTGTTCCTCACTGCAAGGTCATTATAATCTGTTCCTTACTACGGGGCCATTATAACCTATTCCTTACTACAGGGCCATTCTAACCTATTCCTTACCACAGGGTCATTCTAACCTGTTCCTTACTACAGGGTCATTATAACCTGTGCCTTACTGCAGGGCCATTATAACCTGTTCCTTACTACAGGGCCATTATAACCTGTGCCTAACTACAGGGCCATTATAACCTGTGCCTTACTGCAGGGCCATTATAACCTGTTCCTTACTACATGGCCATTATAACCTGTTCCTTACTACAGGACCATTATAACCTGTTCCTTACTACAGGGTCATTATAACCTGTTCCTTACTGCAGGGCCATTCTAACCTGCTCCTTACTACAGGGCCATTCTAACCTGTCCCTTACTGCAGGGCCATTATAACATGTTCCGTACTACAGGGCCATTATAACATGTTCCTTACTGCAGGGCCATTCTAACCTGCTCCTTACTACAGGGCCATTCTAACCTGTTCCTTACTGCAGGGCCATTGTAACCTGTTCCTTACTGCAGGGCCATTATAACCTGTTCCTTACTGCAGGGCCATTATAACCTGTTCCTTACTGCAGGGCCATTCTAACCTGCTCCTTACTGCAGGGCCATTCTAACCTGTTCCTTACTGCAGGGCCATTATAACATGTTCCGTACTACAGGGCCATTAAAACCTGTTCCTTACTACAGGGCCATTATAGCCTGTGCCTTATTGCAGGGCCATTATAACCTGTTCCTGACTACAGGGACATTATAACCTGTTCCTTACTGCAGGGCCATTATAACCTGGTCCTTACTGCAGGGCCATTATAACCTGTTCCTTACTGCAGGGCCATTATAACCTGTTACTTACTGCAGGGCCATTATAACATGTTCCGTACTACAGGGCCAGTATTACCTGTTCCTTACTGCAGGACCATTCTAACCTGTTCCTTACTGCAGGGCCATTCTAACATGTTCCTTACTGCAGGGCCATTGTAACCTGTTCCTTACTGCAGGGCCATTGTAACCTGTTCCTTACTGCAGGGCCATTGTAAACTGTTCCTTACTGCAGGGCCATTATAACCTGTTCCTTACTGCAGGGCCATTCTAACCTGCTCCTTACTGCAGGGCCATTCTAAACTGTTACTTACTGCAGGGCCATTATAACATGTTCCGTACTACAGGGCCATTATTACCTGTTCCTTACTACAGGGCCATTATAACATGTTCCTTACTGCAGGGCCATTATAACATGTTCCTTACTACAGGGCCATTATAGCCTGTGCCTTACTGCAGGGCCATTATAACCTGTTCCTTACTACAGGGCCATTATAACCTGTGCCTAACTACAGGGCCATTATAACCTGTGCCTTACTGCAGGGCCATTATAACCTGTTCCTTACTACATGGCCATTATAACCTGTTCCTTACTACAGGACCATTATAACCTGTTCCTTACTACAGGGTCATTATAACCTGTTCCTTACTGCAGGGCCATTCTAACCTGCTCCTTACTACAGGGCCATTCTAACCTGTCCCTTACTGCAGGGCCATTATAACATGTTCCGTACTACAGGGCCATTATAACCTGTTCCTTACTGCAGGGCCATTCTAACCTGCTCCTTACTACAGGGCCATTCTAACCTGTTCCTTACTGCAGGGCCATTGTAACCTGTTCCTTACTGCAGGGCCATTATAACCTGTTCCTTACTGCAGGGCCATTATAACCTGTTCCTTACTGCAGGGCCATTCTAACCTGCTCCTTACTGCAGGGCCATTCTAACCTGTTCCTTACTGCAGGGCCATTATAACATGTTCCGTACTACAGGGCCATTAAAACCTGTTCCTTACTACAGGGCCATTATAGCCTGTGCCTTATTGCAGGGCCATTATAACCTGTTCCTGACTACAGGGACATTATAACCTGTTCCTTACTGCAGGGCCATTATAACCTGGTCCTTACTGCAGGGCCATTATAACCTGTTCCTTACTGCAGGGCCATTATAACCTGTTACTTACTGCAGGGCCATTATAACATGTTCCGTACTACAGGGCCAGTATTACCTGTTCCTTACTGCAGGACCATTCTAACCTGTTCCTTACTGCAGGGCCATTCTAACATGTTCCTTACTGCAGGGCCATTGTAACCTGTTCCTTACTGCAGGGCCATTGTAACCTGTTCCTTACTGCAGGGCCATTGTAAACTGTTCCTTACTGCAGGGCCATTATAACCTGTTCCTTACTGCAGGGCCATTCTAACCTGCTCCTTACTGCAGGGCCATTCTAAACTGTTACTTACTGCAGGGCCATTATAACATGTTCCGTACTACAGGGCCATTATTACCTGTTCCTTACTACAGGGCCATTATAACATGTTCCTTACTGCAGGGCCATTATAACATGTTCCTTACTACAGGGCCATTATAGCCTGTGCCTTACTGCAGGGCCATTATAACCTGTTCCTTACTGCAGGGCCATTATAACCTATTCCTTACTACAGGGCCATTCTAACCTATTCCTTACCACAGGGTCATTATAACCTGTTCCTTACTACAGGGTCATTATAACCTGTGCCTTACTGCAGGGCCATTATAACCTGTGCCTAACTACAGGGCCATTATAATCTGTGCCTTACTTCAGGGCCATTATAACCTGTGCCTTACTGCAGGGCCATTATAACCTGTGCCTTACTGCAGGGCCATTATAACCTGTTCCTTACTACATGGCCATTCTAACCTGTTCCTTACTACAGGACCATTATAACCTGTTCCTTACTACAGGGTCATTATAACCTGTTCCTCACTGCAGGGCCATTATAATCTGTTCCTTATTACAGGGCCATTATAACCTGTTCCTTACTGCAGGGCCATTCTAACCTGCTCCTTACTACAGGGCCATTCTAACCTGTCCCTTACTGCAGGGCCATTATAACATGTTCCGTACTACAGGGCCATTATTACCTGTTCCTTACTGCAGGGTCATTCTAACCTGTTCCTTACTGCAGGGCCATTCTAACATGTTCCTTACTGCTGGGCCATTGTAACCTGTTCCTTACTGCAGGGCCATTATAACTTGTTCCTTATTACAGGGCCATTATAACCTGTTCCTTACTGCAGGGCCATTCTAACCTGCTCCTTACTACAGGGCCATTCTAACCTGTCCCTTACTGCAGGGCCATTATAACATGTTCCGTACTACAGGGCCATTATTACCTGTTCCTTACTGCAGGGTCATTCTAACCTGTTCCTTACTGCAGGGCCATTCTAACATGTTCCTTACTGCTGGGCCATTGTAACCTGTTCCTTACTGCAGGGCCATTATAACCTGTTCCTTACTGCAGGGCCATTATAACCTGCTCCTTACTGCAGGGCCATTCTAACCTGTTCCTTACTGCAGGGCCATTATAACATGTTCCGTACTACAGGGCCATTAAAACCTGTTCCTTACTACAGGGCCATTATAGCCTGTGCCTTATTGCAGGGCCATTATAACCTGTTCCTGACTACAGGGACATTATAACCTGTTCCTTACTGCAGGGCCATTATAACCTGTTCCTTACTGCAGGGCCATTATAACCTGTTCCTTACTGCAGGGCCATTATAACCTGTTACTTACTGCAGGGCCATTATAACATGTTCCGTACTACAGGGCCAGTATTACCTGTTCCTTACTGCAGGGCCATTCTAACCTGTTCCTTACTGCAGGGCCATTCTAACATGTTCCTTACTGCAGGGCCATTGTAACCTGTTCCTTACTGCAGGGCCATTGTAACCTGTTCCTTACTGCAGGGCCATTGTAACCTGTTCCTTACTGCAGGGCCATTATAACCTGTTCCTTACTGCAGGGCCATTCTAACCTGCTCCTTACTGCAGGGCCATTCTAACCTGTTACTTACTGCAGGGCCATTATAACATGTTCCGTACTACAGGGCCATGATTACCTGTTCCTTACTACAGGGCCATTATAACATGTTCCTTACTGCAGGGCCATTATAACATGTTCCTTACTACAGGGCCATTATAGCCTGTGCCTTACTGCAGGGCCATTATAACCTGTTCCTTACTGCAGGGCCATTATAACCTATTCCTTACTACAGGGCCATTCTAACCTATTCCTTACCACAGGGTCATTATAACCTGTTCCTTACTACAGGGTCATTATAACCTGTGCCTTACTGCAGGGCCATTATAACCTGTTCCTTACTACAGGGCCATTATAACCTGTGCCTAACTACAGGGCCATTATAACCTGTGCGTTACTACAGGGCCATTATAACCTGTACATAACTACAGGGCCAGTATTACCTGTTCCTTACTGCAGGACCATTCTAACCTGTTCCTTACTGCAGGGCCATTCTAACATGTTCCTTACTGCAGGGCCATTGTAACCTGTTCCTTACTGCAGGGCCATTGTAACCTGTTCCTTACTGCAGGGCCATTGTAAACTGTTCCTTACTGCAGGGCCATTATAACCTGTTCCTTACTGCAGGGCCATTCTAACCTGCTCCTTACTGCAGGGCCATTCTAAACTGTTACTTACTGCAGGGCCATTATAACATGTTCCGTACTACAGGGCCATTATTACCTGTTCCTTACTACAGGGCCATTATAACATGTTCCTTACTGCAGGGCCATTATAACATGTTCCTTACTACAGGGCCATTATAGCCTGTGCCTTACTGCAGGGCCATTATAACCTGTTCCTTACTGCAGGGCCATTATAACCTATTCCTTACTACAGGGCCATTATAACCTATTCCTTACTACAGGGTCATTATAACCTGTTCCTTACTACAGGGTCATTATAACCTGTGCCTTACTGCAGGGCCATTATAACCTGTGCCTAACTACAGGGCCATTATAATCTGTGCCTTACTTCAGGGCCATTATAACCTGTGCCTTACTGCAGGGCCATTATAACCTGTGCCTTACTGCAGGGCCATTATAACCTGTTCCTTACTACAGGCCATTCTAACCTGTTCCTTACTACAGGACCATTATAACCTGTTCCTTACTACAGGGTCATTATAACCTGTTCCTCACTGCAGGGCCATTATAATCTGTTCCTTATTACAGGGCCATTATAACCTGTTCCTTACTGCAGGGCCATTATAACCTGCTCCTTACTGCAGGGCCATTCTAACCTGTTCCCTTACTGCAGGGCCATTATAACATGTTCCTTACTACAGGGCCATTATAACCTGTTCCTTACTGCAGGGTCATTCTAACCTGTTCCTTACTGCAGGGCCATTATAACCTGTTCCTTACTGCTGGGCCATTGTAACCTGTTCCTTACTGCAGGGCCATTATAACCTGTTCCTTACTACAGGGCCATTATAACCTGTTCCTTACTGCAGGGCCATTATAACCTGTGCCTTACTGCAGGGCCATTCTAACCTGTTCCCTTACTGCAGGGCCATTATAACCTGTTCCTACTACAGGGCCATTATTACCTGTTCCTTACTGCAGGGTCATTCTAACCTGTTCCTTACTGCAGGGCCATTCTAACATGTTCCTTACTGCTGGGCCATTGTAACCTGTTCCTTACTACATGGCCATTCTAACCTGTTCCTTACTACAGGACCATTATAACCTGTTCCTTACTACAGGGTCATTATAACCTGTTCCTCACTGCAGGGCCATTATAACCTGTTCCTTATTACAGGGCCATTATAACCTGTTCCTTACTGCAGGGCCATTATAACCTGTTCCTTACTGCAGGGCCATTATAACCTGTTCCTTACTGCAGGGCCATTATAACCTGTTCCGTTACTGCAGGGCCATTATAACCTGTTCCTTACTGCAGGGTCATTCTAACCTGTTCCTTACTGCAGGGCCATTATAACATGTTCCTTACTGCTGGGCCATTATAACCTGTTCCTTACTGCAGGGCCATTATAACCTGTTCCTTACTACAGGGCCATTATAACCTGTTCCCTTACTGCAGGGCCATTCTAACCTGTTCCTTACTACAGGGCCATTATAACCTGTTCCTTACTGCAGGGCCATTATAACCTGTTCCTTACTGCAGGGCCATTATAACCTGTTCCTTACTGCAGGGTCATTATAACCTGTTCCTTACTGCAGGGCCATTATAACCTGTTCCTTACTGCAGGGCCATTGTAACCTGTTCCTTACTGCAGGGCCATTATAACCTGTTCCTTACTGCAGGGCCATTATAACCTGTTCCGTACTGCAGGGCCATTCTAACCTGTTCCTTACTGCAGGGCCATTATAACATGTTCCGTACTACAGGGCCATTATAACCTGTTCCTTACTACAGGGCCATTATAGCCTGTGCCTTATTGCAGGGCAATTATAACCTGTTCCTGACTACAGGGCCATTATAACCTGTTCCTTACTGCAGGGCCATTATAACCTGTTCCTTACTGCAGGGCCATTATAACCTGTTCCTTACTGCAGGGCCATTATAACCTGTTACTTACTGCAGGGCCATTATAACATGTTCCGTACTACAGGGCCAGTATTACCTGTTCCTTACTGCAGGGCCATTCTAACCTGTTCCTTACTGCAGGGCCATTCTAACATGTTCCTTACTGCAGGGCCATTGTAACCTGTTCCTTACTGCAGGGCCATTGTAACCTGTTCCTTACTGCAGGGCCATTGTAACCTGTTCCTTACTGCAGGGCCATTATAACCTGTTCCTTACTGCAGGGCCATTCTAACCTGCTCCTTACTGCAGGGCCATTCTAACCTGTTACTTACTGCAGGGCCATTATAACATGTTCCGTACTACAGGGCCATTATTACCTGTTCCTTACTACAGGGCCATTATAACATGTTCCTTACTGCAGGGCCATTATAACATGTTCCTTACTACAGGGCCATTATAGCCTGTGCCTTACTGCAGGGCCATTATAACCTGTTCCTTACTGCAGGGCCATTATAACCTATTCCTTACTACAGGGCCATTCTAACCTATTCCTTACCACAGGGTCATTATAACCTGTTCCTTACTACAGGGCCATTATAACCTGTGCCTTACTACAGGGCCATTATAACCTGTTCCTTACTACAGGGCCATTATAACCTGTGCCTAACTACAGGGCCATTATAACCTGTGCCTTACTACAGGGCCATTATAACCTGTTCATAACTAGGGCCATTATAACCTGTGCCTTACTACAGGGCCATTATAACCTGTTCCTTACTGCAGGGCCATTATAACCTGTTCCTTACTACAGGACCATTATAACCTGTTCCTTACTACAGGGCATTATAATCTGTTCCTCACTGCAGGGCCATTATAACCTGTTCCTTACTACAGGGGCCATTATAACCTATTCCTTACTACAGGGCCATTATAACCTGTTCCTTACCACAGGGCCATTATAACCTGTTCCTTACTACAGGGTCATCATAACCTGTGCCTTACTGCAGGGCCATTATAACCTGTTCCTTACTGTTCAGGGCCATTATAACCTGTTCCTTACTACAGGGCCATTCTAACCTGTTCCTTACTGCAGGGCCATTATAACCTGTTCCTTACTACAGGGCCATTATAACCTGTTCCTTACTGCAGGGCCATTATAACCTGTTCCTTACTACAGGGTCATTCTAACCTGTCCTTACTGCAGGGCCATTATAACATGTTCCGTTACTACAGGGCCATTATAACCTGTTCCTTACTGCAGGGCCATTATAACCTGTTCCTTACTGCAGGGCCATTATAACCTGTTCCTTACTGCAGGGCCATTGTAACCTGTTCCTTACTGCAGGGCCATTATAACCTGTTCCTTACTGCAGGGCCATTATAACCTGTTCCTTACTGCAGGGCCATTATAACCTGTTCCTTACTGCAGGGCCATTCTAACCTGTTCCTTACTGCAGGGCCATTATAACATGTTCCTTACTGCAGGGCCATTGTAACCTGTTCCTTACTGCAGGGCCATTATAACCTGTTCCTTACTGCAGGGCCATTATAACCTGTTCCTGACTACAGGGACATTATAACCTGTTCCTTACTGCAGGGCCATTATAACCTGTTCCTTACTGCAGGGCCATTATAACCTGTTCCTTACTGCAGGGCCATTATAACCTGTTCCTTACTGCAGGGCCATTATAGGGCCACTGTTACTTACTGCAGGGCCATTATAACATTCTGAGGGCCATTATAACCTGTTCCTTACTGCAGGGCCATTATAACCTGTTCCTTACTGCAGGGCCATTGTAACCTGTTCCTTACTGCAGGGCCATTGTAACCTGTTCCTTACTGCAGGGCCATTATAACCTGTTCCTTACTGCAGGGCCATTCTAACCTATTCCTTACCACAGGGTCATTATAACCTGTTCCTTACTACAGGGCCATTCTAACCTGTTTTACTGGAGGGCCATTATAACCTGTTCCTTACTACAAGGCCATTATAACCTGTTCCTTACTGGAGGGCCATTGTAACCTGTTCCTTACTGCAGGGCCATTATAACCTGTTCATTAACTACAGGGCCATTATAACCTGTGCCTTACTGTGCCTTACTGAGGGCCATTATAACCTGTTCCTTACTACAGGGTCATTATAACCTGTGCCTTACTGCAGGGCCATTATAACCTGTTCCTTACTGCAGGGCCATTATAACCTGTTACTTACTGCAGGGCCATTATAACCTGTGCCTTACTGCAGGGCCATTATAACCTGTGCCTTACTGCAGGGCCATTATAACCTGTTCCTTACTACAGGGCCATTATAACCTGTTCCTGACTACAGGGCCATTATAGCCTGTGCCTTACTGCATGGCCATTATAACCTGTTCCTTACTACGGGCCATTATAACCTGTGCCTTATTGCAGGGCAATTATAACCTGTTCCTGACTACAGGGCCATTATAGCCTGTGCCTTACTGCAGGGCCATTATAACCTGTTCCTTACTACAGGGCCATTATAACCTGTTCCTTACTGCAGGGCCATTATAATCTGTTCCTTACTACAGGGCCATTATAACCTGTTCCTTACTACAGGGCCATTCTAACCTGCTCCTTACTGCAGGGCCATTATAACATGTTCCGTACTACAGGGCCAGTATTACCTGTTCCTTACTGCAGGGCCATTCTAACCTGTTCCTTACTGCAGGGCCATTCTAACATGTTCCTTACTGCAGGGCCATTGTAACCTGTTCCTTACTGCAGGGCCATTATAACCTGTTCCTTACTGCAGGGCCATTGTAACCTGTTCCTTACTGCAGGGCCATTATAACCTGTTCCTTACTGCAGGGCCATTATAACCTGCTCCTTACTGCAGGGCCATTCTAACCTGTTACTTACTGCAGGGCCATTATAACATGTTCCGTACTACAGGGCCATTATTACCTGTTCCTTACTGCAGGGCCATTATAACCTGTTCCTTACTGCAGGGCCATTATAACATGTTCCTTACTGCAGGGCCATTATAACCTGTTCCTTACTGCAGGGCCATTATAACCTGTTCCTTACTGCAGGGCCATTATAACCTGTTCCTTACTGCAGGGCCATTATAACCTATTCCTTACCACAGGGCCATTCTAACCTGATCCTTACTGCAGGATCATTATAACCTGTTCCTTACTGCAGGGCCATTATAACCTGTTCCTTACTACAGGGCCATTATAACCTGTGCCTAACTACAGGGCCATTATAACCTGTGCCAACTGCAGGGCCATTATAACCTGTTCCTTGTTACAGGGCCATTATAACCTGTGCCTTACTACAGGGCCATTATAACCTGTTCCTTACTACAGGGCATTATAACCTGTTCCTTACTACAGGGTCATTATAACCTGTGCCTTACTGCAGGGCCATTATAACCTGTTCCTTACTACAGGGCCATTATAACCTGTGCCTTACTGCAGGGCCATTATAACCTGTGCCATACTGCAGTGCCATTATAACCTGTTCCTTACTGCAGGGCCATTATAACCTGTTCCTTACTGCAGGGCCATTATAACCTGTTCCTTACTGCAGGGCCATTATAACCTGTTCCTTACTACAGGGCCATTATAACCTGTTCCTACCTGCAGGGTCATTATAACCTGTTCCTTACTGCAGGGCCATTATAACCTGTTCCTTACTGCAGGACCATTATAACCTGTTCCTTACTTACTACAGGGCCATTATAACCTGTTCCTACTACAGGGCCATTATAACCTGTGCCTTACTGTTCAGGGCCATTATAACCTGTGCCTAACTACAGGGCCATTATAACCTCTGCCTTACTACAGGGCCATTATAACCTGTTCCTTACTACAGGGCCATTATAACCTGTTCCTTACTGACAGGGCCATTCTAACCTGTTCCTTACTGCAGGGCCATTATAACATGTTCCGTTTAAGTTGACACTACCAGGGCCATTATTACCTGTTCCTTACTGCAGGGCCATTCTAACCTGTTCCTTACTGCAGGGCCATTCTAACATGTTCCTTACTGCACTCATTGTAACCTGTTCTTTGACTGCAGGGCCATTGTAACCTGTTCCTTACTGCAGGGCCATTGTAACCTGTTCCTTACTGCAGGGCCATTATAACCTGTTCCTTACTGCAGGGCCATTCTAACCTGTTACTTACTGCAGGGCCATTATAACATGTTCCGTACTACAGGGCCATTATTACCTGTTCCTTACTACAGGGCCATTATAACATGTTCCTTACTGCAGGGCCATTATAACATGTTCCTTACTACAGGGCCATTATAACCGGTTCCTTACTACAGGACCATTATAACCTGTTCCTTACTACAGGGTCATTATAACCTGTTCCTCACTGCAGGCCATTATAATCTGTTCCTTACTATAATGCCATTATAACCTATTCCTACTACAGGGCCATTCTAACCTATTTCCTTTTTCACCACAGGGTCATTATAACCTGTTCCTTACTACAGGGTCATTATAACCTGTGCCTTACTGCAGCGCCATTATAACCTGTTCCTTACTACAGGGCCATTATAACCTGTGCCTAACTAGAGGGCCATTATAACCTGTGCCTTACTGCAGGGCCATTATAACCTGTGCCTTACTGCAGGGCCATTATAACCTGTGCCTTACTGCAGGGCCATTATAACCTGTTCCTTACTACATGGCCATTATAACCTGTTCCTTACTACAGGGTCATTATAACCTGTTCCTCACTGCAGGGCCATTATAATCTGTTCCTAACTACAGGGCCATTATAACCTGTTCCTTACTACAGGGCCATTCTAACCTGGTCCTTATTGCAGGGCCATTATAACATGTTCCGTACTACAGGGCCATTATTACCTGTTCCTTACTACAGGGCCATTATAGCTGTGCCTTACTGCAAGGCCATTATAACCTGTTCCTTACTACAGGGCCATTATAACCTGTTCCTTACTACAAGACCATTATAACCTGTTCCTTACTACAGGTTCATTATAACCTGTTCCTCACTGCAGGGCCATTATAATATGTTCCTTACCACAGGGCCATTATAACCTGTGCCTTACTACAGGGCCATTATAACCTGTGCCTAACTACAGAGCCATTATAACCTGTGCCTTACTACAGGGCCATTATAACATGTTCCTTACTACAGGGTCATTATAACCTGTGCCTTACTGCAGGGCCATTATAACCTGTACCTTACTACAGGGCCATTCTAACCTGTTCCTTACTACAGGGTCATTATAACCTGTTCCTTACTACAGGGTCATTATAACCTGTGCCTTACTGCAGGGCAATTATAACCTGTTCCTTACTACAGGGCCATTATAACCTGTGCCTTACTACAGGGCCATTATAACCTGTGCCTAACTACAGGGCCATTATAACCTGTGCCTTACTACAGGGCCATTATAACATGTTCCTTACTACAGGGTCATTATAACCTGTGCCTTACTGCAGGGCCATTATAACCTGTCCCTTACTGCAGGGCCATAATAACCTGTGCCTTACTGCAGGGCCATTATAACCTGTGCCTTAGTGCAGGGCCATTATAACCTGTGCCTTACTTCAGGGCCATTATAACCTGTGCCTTACTATAGGGCCATTATAACCTGTGCCTTACTGCAGGGCCATTCTAACTTTTTCCTTACTGCAGGGCCATTATAACCTGTTCCTTACTACAGGGCCATTATAACCTGTTCCTTACTGCAGGGCCATTGTAACCTGTTCCTTACTGCAGGGCCATTATAACCTGTTCCTTACTGCAGGGCCATTGTAACCTGTTCCTTACTGCAGGGCCATTGTAACCTGTTCCTTACTGCAGGGCCATTATAACCTGTGCCTTACTGCAGGGCCATTCTAACTTGTTCCTTACTGCAGGGCCATTATGACCTGTTCCTCTCCAAGGAAGTATATATAGTTCAATGTGGATCAAGGTGTGAGGGGAATATTAAGCAGGCTAGACGGAGTATTGCCTTTCCAACGGCACATTTTGGTTAAAAGAGTTGAAATGAAAGGTTATGTAGATCCCCCATATTTTGTTTTCTCCCACAATCCTTCCATCCAACCTCCAACACTATCATATTATCCGCCGCTGTCTTCTCCGCCAAGTCAGCTCCACTTACAGTTAATCAACTCTGCTAGCAAGGCAACGGGAGGCCTTTTGAGCAGTGGGAAAGCCATAACTGGGGGGAGTGGAGTGTGGGGCTCCTTGATGGGACTATTTCATTCCATTTAAAGAGCAACATTCAGCCAGGCTGTTTAAATAAGCATCGCTAATGTACCTCAGGGGCTGCAGACGGGCATTATCTGTCACATTGGGCGCAGGGCCTCCCTCTCCATCCCTTCCTCCCTACCTCCATCTGGCTGGCAGCAGAAGCTACAGTTAGCACTCCTGGTCCTGAGCCTATGACTACTGTGATTTAGCAGAGCCATGGATAGACAGAGCAGCCATCACACTACTCTGTGGGCCTCATCTGCTCCTAATAATGCCCCAGACTCCCCTGTCTCAGAGAGATGTGTCAACATGTCTCTAATGAGAAAGGCCAAACCGACTATATGGAGGTTCAGACATGTTTGTGTATCACTCTGAAGCCCAAGTGAAACAGGAACAGGAGACAATAGTCTGTCTCGGAGGACTGAAAGTTGCCTGCCACGCGTCATTACAGTTGGTGGCTGGAGAGACACAGCCCACGGCGCAATCCTTTGAGCGAGGTATTTAAATGAGGCTGCTGCCACATCTGTGGGTCTGCGGTGCGGGTAGGACAGGGGGTGGGGGGGATCTTGTTGCAAGCCAAGGAGCCCGAGGCAGAGATGATGAGCTTGTGAGGTCTGACTGTGTTCAGCTTGGCCAGTTCCTCTCTGACTTCAATCAGATTCTCTTTTTAGAGGAATTTAATTTGCATCACACGCCTCACTGGTCAACTCTCTCTGTTTTTATCAAAGCATTTTCGGACCCATCACCCCTACTGTCTAGACAACTCCCAGGCAGATTTGAAATGCAGCTCTGTATTTAGGGGTGAAAGATGACGAACCCACCCGAATTTCTCAGCTATTTTGTTTCAACAACAAAAAATATTGTCAATTTCACTATTCCAGACATTGCTGTATTTTGGGCCTAGAGAGGTTTTTGCGAAGCGGCACACCAGAATAGCCAGAATGACTTAATACCTCTTAGTGAGGACATCCCGCTAGCGGGATCAAATTCGACAACATCTGGTGAAATCGGAGTGTGCCAAATTCAAAATACAAAATCGGAATATTAAACATTCATGAAAATACAAGTGTCATACATGATTCTTTAGCATAGAATCTTGGTAATCAAACTGCGTTGTCAGATTTCAAAAAGGCTCTATGGCGAAAGCTTAGCATTCGATTGCCTGAAAGCGCCTCACATTAGCATATTTTCAAAACCAGCACAGGCGTCACGAAATAACAAATAGCAATAAAATAAATCACTTACTTTTGAAGATCTTTCTCTGTTTCCAATCCAAAGGGTCCCAGCTACACAATGAATGGTCGTTTTTCGATAAAGTCCTTCTTTATATCCCAAATACGCTGTTTAGTTGGTGCCATTGAATTCAATAATCCAGTCCTTCAACATGCATACAAAGGATTCCAAAAAGTTACCAGCTAAGTTCATCCAAATGAGTCAAACAATGTTTTTTATTAATCCTCAGGTTGTCTAATATCTAAATTAACTATTAAATTTCAGACGGAGATTACTATGTTCAATAGCAAAGGAAAAGAACGAAGAGCGCGCCCATGTTCACACTCGCAAAAAGAATACTTTTCCCCTGCCGCTCAACATGGAAAGACTACAAATACTTCTTTATTTTTCACAAAAACAAGACTAAAATCTTGTATAAAGACTGTTGACATCTACTGTAAGCCATAGGAACTGCAATCAGGGACGTGGAAATTAGATATTTTAATAGCATTACATTGGAAGTCATTCGGAGCTCCAAAAAAATGTTTTTCCAGATCGATTTTCCTTGGGTTTTCGCCTGCTATATCAGTTCAGTTATACTCACAGACATTATTTTAACAGTTTTAGAAACTTCAGAGTGTTTTCTATCCAATTCTACCAATGCATATCCTAGTTTCTGGGCCTGAGTAACAGGCAGTTTACTTTGGGCACGTCAGACAGGCCGAAATTCAGGAAACTAGCCTTACTCGCAGAGAGGTTAATCCTTTTGGAGACCCACTCAACTTCCCCCCAACACCCACAGCTCCTTCCCAGGTAACCTTCTTCTCCTCTGGCAGATCTGCCTATGACAGAGCCTTCCCTGGGGATGAGTGCCAGCATCTCCTAACCTAAACGGACATGAAATGCTGTTAGGCAGCTAGCCGCCCAGGTCTGAGTTGATTGGGACTGCCGTCTCAGACTGTCACGGAGTGATGCGGGACATGTGACGACGAGTTGTTATCTCTGGCACCGTCCCACCGGTGCTGGCCAGCACAGATGACCCTTCGTCCTCGACGAGGAGAACATGTGTCGCTTCACCTTCTGCCACTGTGTCCACCAATGAAAATGATGGGCATGAGGGTACAATTTTGAAGTAGATTTGAGATTGGCTGAATATCCATCTCTCTTGAGTGTACTCCACTATTCATCCACCTTGTTGGAGAGCGAGGTAGTGGCAGTGTTCCTCTCCCTTTGATGGGAGAGGAGGAGCAGGGATGACTGATTTACCAGAGCCATTACAACAATACAGTCACCCTCCATTAGTGTCCTTCATGCCATCATGGAGAGCCGATCAAGCAGGGTTCTTTGAGACGTGTGAAATCATACAGTATGTGGTGATGAGGTCATTACCCCTCAGGTCATCAACATGGATGAACAGGTAGAGATGGCTTTTAGGCCTGAAAGCAGTCAGATGGGGAACATATAGCATGCGTACCTGTCTCTGGAATCGACTGTGAGGCATTGATTTCATGATACTGTATGTGCATTTACTGTACTTGTCGCAGCAAACATTGAGGTCTATACGTTGGTCTATACATTCAATGCTACGTGTTTTTATTCATATAAAACATACAGGAGCTTGCCCTATAGGCTACATATCAGAATAGATGTGGCTTGTTTGTGACGAGAAATGTAGTGATAAAATGATGTTTTGTAGATTCTTTTGAATTGTTACGTCATTGAAGCCATAGTATTGTGCTGCCAGGTATCCACAGAGCTAAAGCTGCTATGTGTGGTTATAGTGCTGTGTGTCTCAGTATTGTGAAGGCAACTGATGTAGGCCCCAGTATACAGGAGGGATGGATACGATACGCAGAGTAGTGTTCTGCCTCTGCAGGTGGTCTGTTAATCGTGCTTATTGGCTCTCCCCTCAATAAGGGTATTAGTGACGCTGTGATGGTTTCACTTGATGGAACACAAAACCTTTTCAATTTGTTCCCTGGTCATATTGTTGTTCGTCCTTTCTCATTTCTCCATCCACGTATACCCTCTAGGCAACCTGGTAAACATGCTTGATTGATTTTAAGCTGTGATGGTAAGTGATGCCCCATTGAGTGCTGTGTGTGGGCAGGCATAGCGAAGTGGACTTACGGTGGAAAGACAGAATAGAATAAAGAGAAAGAGATGTATTTACCTCTGAATGCGCACAAGTGTCCGTGTGTAGCGGGAATGCGGTCCAGTATCCACAACTATCCTCTATCGCTAATGGCAGCCTCCCTCCTCTCCAAACCATGTCATGAGTTAATACTGCTGTTAGTGAGTTGCTGGGGAAGTCTGTTTGCAGCCCTGGCTGATTGCAGGAGAAGCCCATTTCCCTTGGCTGATGATGGTTTTCTGTGAGGTCATATGGGCAGTGATGCATGGTGACCAGACAGAATAATCACCCAATTACTGCTCCATTGTGCAGCGGTAGACACTGCTCTACAGAAGCCATGTCCACCACTGTGTACCCCATTCAGCTGATAGAGAGAGAGAGAGAGAAAAGACCCTAGTGAATAAGCTTGGCTAATTGCGAATAGTCGTAGCTGGACAATCGAAGTCACACATGACAAATGAGAGGCTTTAGACGTTCAGAGATGATTGACAGTTGACACAATATCATGATTGATGATAGTAGCGGCTGGGGAAAAGGCCCTTGCAAAAAAAAAAGTCAAATTTGCAGTTTCACATGTGAAATAGCTCTTTTCACATGTTGAGCTTAAATTTCACATGTGAAACCATATTTTCACATGTATTAAATTAGAGTTTGCATGTTAACACAGCCTTTCACATGTCAGAAGAAATACATGTCTTCTCACCCTGACCTTAAATGTTATGACATGCCCCAATGCAGCCACGCAATCGTGGGTGAACAGGGAGTACAAAAAGGAACTAAGCATGCACCCCCGAGGGGACCGTGTTATAGGCCAGCATGGCGGATGTGTTGTTGCCTACCCTCACCACCTGGGGGCAGCCCATCAGGAATTCTAGGATCCAGTTGCATCGTTTTATCGTTTGACAGCCCTAGTTGACATTAAAATGTGAAAATACACAAGTGAAGGTGCAGCAGAAATGAGTCGGTCAAGGTTGCTCACATGACAAGGTACCCCTTCCTGCGGATAAAGAATTTGTTTTGGTCCTCTTGATCTAGATGTTGGCTTCTCCCATGTGCGACCTGGGTTCTAATCCCATCTGTTAAAAAAGCACGTGAATTCTATAATATCACATGTGAAAATGTTTGGGAAACCATGTGGCTGTGTTTCCCACGTGATTTGTTCACATGTGAAACATTCATGTGATATGTCACACGTCTCTGACTTGTGAATTTTTATAAATGTGTTTTTTCACGGTTTTTTTTCGTGTGTCTTTTGTAAGGGTGGTTTGTTGATTATATGAGTCGTGTGTGTGTTTGTATTTGTGTGTTGGTGTGTGTCCCTCTTGGGTTTTAGAGAGTGATGAGCTGCAGAAATGTAATCATGTAATCAGTGAGGCTGTTCATCTCTTCGTTTGGGTGAATGAAATCCTGAGGGGGGAGCATGGAGCCATGGAACTCTCCCTGGGGGCCTGGAGTGCTGCAGGCTCTCTCCTTCCCCCCTCCTCTGGCCTTGGATCCCCGCTGCGAGCTTCCTCCAGGGCTGGGCTAGCCTAATGCCCCAACATAAAAGGGGGTCTGATGCCACAAGAAAGGCCTTCCAAAGTAGAATGCATTTCATATCACTCTCTGTCCATCCTCACCTATTCCATAGTGCAAACAATCTTTTGTATAGTCTCTTTTGCTTTGCACCTTTAAACTGACCACCTGTCCCATATATTTACCTCCCCCTGTCCACATCCCGTTCACCTCTCTCCCATTGCCTCTCTGTCCATTTCATTGTGCCCCTGTTGAATATATTGCTACCAATTGTGCCAAAGGAGTTGGTTTGCTATAATATGAAAATCTGACCTCATCTTGCCGAGGTTATAGGCAATAAGCAGCTGACAAGAGGGTGGACCGACAGAGCTTGAAATTCTAATCTTCTTCCCAGACCCCTGTTGGTGTGTGACGGTGGCCAGGGTCAGCTCTGTAGCTCTCTACCCTCGTGGTGGTCAGGTAAAGGGAAGAGACTGCAGAGACTGCTTCTCTCCATCTCTCCATCTCTCCCTCTCTCAGCAATGGATTTATTGATATTGACCTTTTGCTGAAATTAAGCGTGTGGATCCCAAGGTAGCCAGAGCAAAGTTTAAACCAATTAAAGAGCACTTCACCGATCAGCCAGGCAAGGGAATGGCTGTCCTCCAGGGTGGCCTTAGTCAAATTAAAATAATTTGCTCTGTATCAAAGCCTTCTCACAGGGCAAACAACCTAAATGATCTCATTAGGTCAGTTATCTTTAAGAAAAGGGAAAGAAAATATTATGACAGCAACTACTATATTCTATGAATTCTACGTATTCTAAGGATAATCTTAGAGTAATGTAAATATCGGTTGAGAGTGTTGGGCCAGCAGCCGAAAGGTTCGAATCCCAGAGCCTGATAGGTGAAAAATCTGTCGATGTGCCCTTGAGCAAGGCACTTACCTTAATTGCTCCTGTAAGTCGCTCTGGATGAGAGCATCTACTAACATGTAAATGTAACGTAAGCATCACAGTTTCAGACCCTTAAGGTGATCTCTGGTATCCAGGCCTAGCTGCAGTAGAGTACAGCCAACCTACATTACAACACACACATCAGACAGTCAAAGCAGCACTAAGGGGATCAGACGTGAGGATGGTGCCTTTAAACCACAGAGGTCTAATGCACTTAAAACAGACCAGATCAATGTGTGAGGGAGGGCTGACAACCATGAAGGACACAGGTCTCTGTATCCAGTGCTGGAGAACATAAGGACTGTCATGCCAGTGAAAATGGGAACTAACAGCATTACTTGAGAAAGTGGTTACTAGGCTCCCTGCCAACAGGAGAGAGAGCGACCGGGCACTGTTTTTGTAATGCACAGAATGATGTATTTCAAACAGGGGATACTTTACGCTGTGTTAGTCACTACCTGCCTCTCCTGTTCACACATGTTACATTACATTACCTGAGATGAAGGTACAACCTGTCAGTTATCCACTATCACACATCTACTTAGATTGAGGAGAACGCTCAGATAATATAAATTCTGCATTGCTGATGAGATCATCAAAAAGCACTTGAAAGGGAAGATTCATTGCAAACAATTATAGGCTCAACTATAACAGTAGGATCAAAGCAATTACATATGGTTTGCAATTCAACAACTGCTAATGAGCATGTGTAACAAATCATGCCTTGTTGAAGACTTGTTTGCTGGTTTGGCTGTCTAATATGGATGTATGGTGGGTAGGTGTAGGCCAATGTCTAACTGACTGGCTGGAAATACCACTGATCACCCTAAGTGACTGGAACTGTCATGTTTACATGAGCATGTGTAACAAATCATGGCCTGTTGAGATTCATTTTGATATAGACCCGTTTGTTCATCTCAGTCTACTTTAGCCAATGTGAACTTTATCATTCAGGCTGGGAGGCCCTGCTGCTCCCCAGGTGACGGATGGTTATGTAGAGTTCTGCATATAAACAGGCCTGTCAGTCTACCAGACACGCTGTACGCTTTGACACAGCAGTGTACTGCAGTCGGAATATAGAAGCTCCTTTAGTGGCAAACCGCAAAGGAAGGGGAGTGGAACTGTGGCGGCTAAACTGTATTTTGATTGTAAATGGAGGTCAGAGGTGGTGGTGTTGGTGTCTTCTCCAGGGCTAGCAGGGGGCTAGCGGGGGGCTAGCAGGGGGCTAGCGGGGGGCTAGCGGGGGCTAGCGGGGGCTAGCAGGGGCTAGCGGGGGCTAGTAGGGGCTAGCGGGGGGCTAGCGGGGCTGCCCACTCCAATTCCGCTGGAGTGGGCAGCCCCCCGCTGTACGAGGGCTTCAACTCTGTAAACTTTGCACAAGTTGTCATCAGAAAACCATGGACAGACCGATTTATGTGCATATTTAAACCTGTTTGCATTTATTCGTGAGTTTGTCTATTTGTTCACTTTGTTGTTGTCATGATAAGCTGACTTTTTGCTCTGGACCCGTGGAATCAACTGAAGCTAATATTGTGCATGTCCTTAACTTTAGCTCTATTGTCTATCTGTGAGCTGAGAAAAGGTTGCCATGGTGAAAAAAATAGGGGTTGTTGTGGTTGAGACCAGGATCAATTAGAGCCTTAAAGGTGGACATTGAAAACAGCTAGTGGATAGTTTGTGTTTTTTTCTTTTCATTATCTGCCATAAATAACAATATATTGCCTTAATTTTTTGAGGTTAGGTTTGATGTTTATTGTGTGTGGATTGTAACTATGCCTTTGACTTGACTGTGGTCTTGGACGAACGAGCAATCACACACTGGTGTACTGTAGGTCAGTTTGATTACTGGGCTTTAGCTTAACACCCTCAAGGGATCCTCAGAGAACCTTTCATTGCCTTGTATCAGAGAACTCTGGCGGCTGCATCCGGTCCTGAAAGAGGACCGGGGTCAAAAGGTAAAAGATGAAGCTCATTCTTTAAACAGAGCACGTCAAATAAGCTAGATGTCAAAGTACTACGTTAAGGACATAAATGATCCTCTCAGAAGTGTTTCTTGTGCGAGCCTTCAAAAATAAAAACAACGTTGTTTTGGGCTGCGTTTAAAGACGACCGCCATTGCGTCGCAGTATGTCAGGGCTCAAACTGCTGCAGTCTTTCATTTCTGAAAATTAGAAATGTCTCAAATATGACATACAATTTCCATATTCAATCGGAATATTATGTTGCTATTACATAACCTCACGCATTGCCTGTTTCACTTTGAGTCTTATCTTCTATAGCTTCTATATTCTAAATTCTTAAGGTCATTTAAAGCTGTGAGATGTTGTCAACATCCTGATATATAAATGTTTAATCCCTGCTTCTCTGCACTGGATGCTTAGTAGATACTCTGTATGCTTGCAGCAGAGAGCCCCTGACCTCCTATTGACAGATTCTACACTGGGTGTCACATTGTGGATCAATTCACCTTCCACAGTAGAAAACTGAATGCCATCACATCCCAGTGGAAGCTTGCAGCATACACTGCATGTCAGAACTCCTTAAGAGATGACAGGAGGGATAAGAATCGAATCGTTCTCATTGCTTTGAATAAATCTGTCCGCCAAGCATAATTCCAATCAGAAACATAATCGCCTAAATGTTTGTATTCATCAACCCTGCCACCTCTGTTGACCCATGCCTTCGCTCACCTCTCCCTGGCACCTCGAACTCAAATGGCATTTTCCACGTTGAAAGCCATGAATATGTAATGGCATTCTGAGTCATGGGAGAGATTCTAGCCAGTGCCTCACTAAAGGTTTCCATTTTTGAACATGTAAATATGGCGGAGACAATTGCAAAGCAACAGCTAGAAGCGTTTCTTCCATCAGTGATTCACCACTATAGTGATGCCTCTCAGCTCTCAGGCGATTTGTACTCCCATCATACTATTTGTTATATGTCATTGTAGCAACACTTTACTTAAAATAACCCCTATAACAAATCACAAAAACTGTATTCTTATGTGTAATATTAGCATTATGTTAAGCATGGATAATACTAGTGGAATAAACATGTATCGTAGTGTCTGTTCACCACTGACCTTGGAGACACAGAGAGATATCTTGTTCAGGGAAATATGTTTGAGGTGAGATCATCATAAAACCAGAGTGCATGTTGGAAAGTGAGAGAAGTGCTACCCCTCATTGGGAGAGGGAACTGAGTGTGTCGTAGGGAGTCATCTCAACCCAGAGGAATTGGCTTCCCCCTCCCAGCCAGAAACCAAGGAGCGGGTGAAGACAGGGTGAAGCCAAGCTGAACTGGATCCTAATGGTCTTGTAGTGGTTTTATACATCTGGGGCTTCATTTATAGCCATCATTTATAACCGTTATGAGTGTACATTTGACAATAAATATCTGTGAGTGCCTATGAACCAGCCTGCAGCCAGAACCCTGGCCATCAGCACCTTCTGAAGACGGGCAGGATGAGGCTATATTATTGATCTCCCAGGTAGAACCATTTGGGGTTGAAATCCAAAGGTTCAAATTAAATCAAATCAAATTATATTTGTCACATTCACATGGTTAGCAGATGTTAATTTAATGCGAGTGTAGAGAAATTCTTGTGCTTCTAGTTTCTGACAGTGCAGTAATATCTAACAGTAATATCTAACAAGTAATCTAACAATTCCCCAACAACTCCTAATACACACAATTCTGAAGGGGTGAATGAGAATATGTACATATAAGTATATGGATGAGCGATGACCGAGCGGCATAGGCAAGGTGCAGTCGATGGTATAAAATACAGTATGTACATGTGATATGAGTAATGTAAGATATATAAACATTTTAAAGTGGCATTATTTAGAGTGGCATTGTATAACGTGACCAGTGATTCATTTATTGAAGTGGCCAATGACTGGGTCTCAATGTAGGCATCAGCTTCTCTGAGTTAGTGATTGCTGTTTAACAGTCTCATGGCCTTGAGATAGAAACAGTTTTTTAGTCTTTCGGTCCCAGCTTTGATGCACCTGTACTGACCTCGACTTCTGGATGGTAGCGATTTGAACAGGCAGTGGCTCAGGTGGTTGATGTCCTTAATGATCTTTTAGGCCTTCCCATGACATTGAGTGCAGCAGCCTACAGGGAGGAGGGGAGGGCAGGAAAACAACCTCTCACTCAAACGTCACCAAAACAAAGGAGATGATCGTGGACTTCAGGAAACAGCAGAGGGAGCACCCTCCATCCAAATCGAAGGGACAGCAGTGGAGAAGGTGGAAAGTTTTAAATTCCTTGGCGTACACATCACAGACAAAATGGAATGGTCCACCGCACAGACAGTGTGGTGAAGAAGGCGCAACAGCACCTCTTCAACTTCAGGAGCCTGAAGAAATGTGGCTTATCACCCAAAACCCTCACTAACTTTTACAGATGCACAATCGAGAGCATCCTGTCAGGCTGTATCACAGTCTGGTACGGCAACTGCACCGTCCTCAACCACAAGGGTCTCCAGAGGGTGGTGCGGTCTGCACAACACATCACCGGGGGCAAACTACCTGTCCTCCATGACACCTACAGCACCCGATGTCACAGGAAGGCCTAAAAGATCATCAAGGACATCAACCACCCAAGCCACTGCCTGTTCACACCGCTACCATCCAGAAGGCGAGGTCAGTACAGATGCATCAAAGCTGGGACCAAGAGACTGAAAAACAGGTTCTATCTCAAGGCCATCAGACTGCTAAACAGCCATCACTAACTCAGAGAGGCTGCTGCCTACATTGAGACCCAATCACTGGCCACCTCAATAAATGGATCACTAGTCACTTTAAAAATAATGCCACTTTACATATCTTACATTCCTCATATCACATGTATATGCTGTATTTTATATCGTCTATTGGACCTTGCCTATGCCGCTCGGTCATCACTCATCCATATACTTACATCTACATATTCTCATTCACCCCTTCAGGTTTGTGTGTATTAGGAGTTGTTGGGGAATTGTTAGATTACTTGTTAGATATTACTGCACTGTCAGAAACTAGAAGAACAAGCATTTCACTACACTCACATTAACATATGCTAACCATGTGTACAGTATGTGACCAATAGAATTTGATTTGACTTGATTTGAGTCTTTCACTCCAGCAATTCCAATCAAATTGCATCCAAAATAGTTAATCCTGTTCAAGATGTAGTTATGTATAATTTAGATGTCCTAGCCTACCTATTTCAGGTAATAAATTCAATGCAGTATTAGCCTTGTATTTAGCTAATGAATGATGGGTTGTGCATAATGAGCTTCTAATGTACAGCCTCTGTCTCTTGCGCAATACGCACGCACCTGGTCTCCGCAGGCCTCTCTCCTTAAAAAAACGCTCCTTAGCTCTTTGAGTCCCATGCAGGAAACGCTACAACTAGAATAGCTTTCTGCCCGTTTATTTTGGTTTAATTTCTTACACCAATAGACTATTCGAAGTGGGACGCAAGCTCTTGTTTGCCGAATGTTAAATACAGCAGCCAAAGAAGAGCGAATAGCAGTTATTTATTCAGACCCACAACCATTCAATCTTCTTGAAGAGAAGTGTAAGTCGTCTCTGCATCTTACTTTCGTCAAATGACTTAAATGTAAATGTAAATGTCATATTTTATTCAAGTATGTCAGAAGTAGGAAGATAAGGACAACAAAACGCATTTCATTTAACTGTTGAAAGCGAGGACAGGATGAAGCAACAATAGAGAGAGTGCTCATAGCATTAGGGGAAATATTATGAAAGGTATATATGCGTGAGCCTGCTAATTATAAAAATGGGCCCAGTTATACACTATTTTAAAATTCAATTCAAATTCTCTAGCCTATGTGCTGCACCAGAATTATCATGGTTTGAATGAGGTTTTGTCATTCCAGTCCATATCATACAGTACATGACAATACAGTTCACACTCAAAAAGATTTGCCTACTGGAGTTTTTTAAATGTATTTACCCAAGAGAGCATTTAACTAACTACATCTATGGGCTTTTATGTTTTTCTGTCATGTGTAATGTGCGGTAGCCTGTTCGGAAAGTGTTCAGACCCCTTGACCTTTTCCACATTTTATTACGTTAGAGACTTATTCTAAAATCAATTAAATTGTCCCCCCCCCCTTATCAATCTACACACAATAACCCATAATGACGAAGAAAAAAACGTTTTTTAGACATTTTTGAAAATTTATTCAATATAAAAAACGGAAATATTGCATTTACATAAGTATTCAGAACCTTTACTCAGTACTTTGTTAAAGCACCATTGGCAGGGATTACAGTCTCGAGTCTTGGGTATGACCCTACAATCTTGGCACACCTGTATTTGTAGAGTTTCTCCCATTCTTCTCTGCAGATCCTCTAAAGCTCTATCAGGTTGGATAGTGATCCAGCCACTCAAGGACATTCGGAGACTTGTCCCGAAACCGCTCCTGCGTTGTCTTGGCTGTGTTTTTAGGGTCGTGGTCCTGTTGGAAGGTGATCCTTCGCCCCAGTCTTAGGTCCTGAGTGCTCTGGAACAGGTTTTCATCAAGGATCTTTCTGTACTTTGCTCCCTTCATCTTTGTGAAGTGGAAAGGTCTCGGAGCAACAACGGCTCAGCCACAAAGTGGTCAGCCACACAAGCTCACAGAACGGGACCGCCGAGTGCGGAAGCGCATAGCATGTAAAAATCATCTGTCCTCGGATGCAACACTCACTACCGAGTTCCAAACTGCCTCTGGTAACAATGTCAGCACAATAGCTGTTAGGTTATAGGTTTCCATGGCCAAATATAAATAGGTTTCCATGGCCAAACAACCGCACACAAGCCTAAGATTACCATGTGCAAAGCCAAGCATCAGCTGGAGTGGTGTAAAGCTCGCCGCCATTGGACTCTGGAGCAGTGGAAACGCATTCTCCGGAGTGATGAATCATGCTTCACCCTCTGGCAGTCGGACTGACGAATCTGGGTTAGGCGGATGCCAGGAGAACGCTACCTGCCCCAATGCATAGTGCCAACTGTAAAGTTTGGTGGAGGAAGTATAATGGTCTGGGGCGATTTTCCTGTTTTAGCATGACAATGCCCCTGTGTACAAAGCGACGTCCATACAGAAATGGTTTGTCGAGATCGGTTTGGAAGAACTTGACTGGCCTGCACAGAGCCCTGACCTCAACCCCATCGAACACCCTTGGTATGAATTGGAATGCTGACTGTGAGCCAGGACTAATTGCCCAACATCAGTGCCCAACCTCACTAATGCTCTTGTGGCTGAATGGAAGCAAGTCCTCACAGTAATGTTCCAACATCTAGTAGAAAGCGGCAGGGTAGCCGGGGCGGCAGGGTAGCCTAGTGGTTAGAGTGTTGGACTAGTAACCGGAAGGTTGCAAGTTCAAATCCCCGAGCTGACAAGGTACAAATCTCTTGTTCTGCCCCTGAACAGGCAGTTAACCCACTGTTCCTAGGCCGTCATTGAAAATAAGAATTTGTTCTTAACTGACTTGCCTAGTAAAATAAAGGTAAAAAAATAAAAAAGCCTTCCCAGGCTGTTATAGCAGCAAAAAACTCCATATTAATCCTCATGAATTTGGAATTAGATGTTTGACGAGCAGGTGTCCACATACTTTTGGTCATGTAGTGTATGTATTGGATAACGATACAATCATTTGGGCTTTTTTGGGCTTGGCCTCAGGTAGATCACAGCTCTCTAATCAAATCCGGACTTAGGCCAATTTATATTCTTTATATCCTTTTGAATGACACTACCTGTTTTGGCGGGAAAGGCCGGGTTACCTGGGAGAAAAGTGATTCTATTTCCATTTAGATTCCCTATCTATGATTTGTCCCCTGCTTGTAATATTAATTGTGACTTGGCCTGGCCTTGAGACAGGCGGATTAACTTCTGCAATGAACCTTGCAATGTAGTCAACGGCAGGGTTCTGTACACATCATTCCGTCTGCCTTGGCCACCATTAAACACACATCAATCCAAGGTGAGGGGAAAGGTAATGGAAGATGCCCTGATAATTGATGGGCCAAGAGTAGGATGACAAGCACACTGTGATCCCCCTGGACATCGGACTGACGCATTCCTGCCACGTGCTCTGTGATGTCCACTCTCACCCCTCTATCCACGGCCATGTGCGCTGGACTGGTGAGATCTACATCTGCTCAGTTCAGTTACTGTACATACAGAAACAATGTCCATGTCACAACCTTCCCTTAAGTCCTTTGAGGTCATCCTATGAGAGAGTGTTGTCTGTGGCTAGTAATGCCAATGCTCTGTACACTCCAATTCATCTTCTTCTGCTATCCTTTATCCCTGAGTGCTTTGACACAGAGTCAAAATTCACATTGTATAATGTGTTGCATCCAAAAAAAACTCAGATCTATCTCGATGAAACAATCCCCCAAGCTTGTTCATTGATCACTGTCTGAGCTGTTGTTACAAGTGAGAGCACAATTGCTCAAATTGGTTTTGTGTAATTCTGGCAGAAATTAGAGCTATTGTGAAGTTGCCTGTGTTCCACACTGTGCGTTTTGTACACTTTGGGGTGTTTGGGATTTTTAAGCATCAGTGTTCCGTCTCCCTGGGGTGTTGTCTTCCATTCTGTTCCCCAGCTGTGTCTCTCTTCCATTTCTCTGCAGTGGATCTCTCTGCATCAAGGCTTGCTCATCAGCCCCGGCATGGGTGACGAGGGACGAAGGAGGGATGGAGGGGAAGAGGGAGGAGGGATGGAGGAGGGATGGAGGAGGGATGGAGGGGCTGGAGGGGAAAAGGGAGGAGGGATGGAGGAGGGATGGAGGGGATGGAGGGGAAGAGGAGGAGGGAGGGAGGGGATGGAGGGGAAGAGGGAGGAGGGATGGAGGGGAAAAGGGAGGATGGATGGAAGAGGGAGGAGGGATGGAGGGGGATGGACGGGAAGAGGGAGGAAGGATGCAGGAGGGATGGAGGGGATGGAGGGAAGAGAGAGGAGGGATGGAGGAGGGATGGAGGGGATCGAAGGGAAAAGGGAGGAGGGATGGAGGGGATGGGGGGAAGAGGGAGGAGGGATGGAGGAGGGATGGAGGAGGGATGGAGGAGATGGAGGGGAAGAGGGAGGAGGGATGGAGGGGATGGAGGGGAAGAGGGAGGAGGGATGGATGGGATGGTGGGGAAGAGGGAGGAGGGATGGATGGGATGGAGGGGAAGAGAGAGAGGAGAGATGGAGGAAGGATGGGGAAGGAATGGAGGGGAGGAGGGATGGAGGGGATGGAGGGGAAGAAGAAGGAGGGATGGATGAAGGATGGGGAAGGGATGGAGGGGATAGAGGAGTGATGCAGAATGCTGGAGAGGTGCATGGAAGGGAGGGGGAGGAGGAGGAATAGAAGTATGGAGTGATGGAGGAGGAAGTGAGAGGATGCTCCCCTCTCTCTCTCTTACCTGCTGCTGCCCCGCATCCCACTGATATCCCACCCACAACTCCCCCTGGATCAAAGGATTAAACATGTAAGGGAATATTTGCTTTACCCTGGGCTTAAAATGGCACAAAACAACACATTCAAATCACAAAGGAGGCTACAATCAATGTTGATGAATGTAGTAAGAAAAGGGGTTTGTTTGTTTCTAGCACATGTGATGAATAGATTGTAATATACAGTCAGGTCCATAATTATTGCCACCGTTGTTAAAGATAAGCAAATAAGACTGTATAAAATAAATAATACAAATGCCGACCAATGCTAAATTTTTGGGGGAAATTATATTATTTTATACTAATGAATTACTCAGAGAAAAGATTTGTCAAAACTATTGTCACCCCTGTTTTCCAGTACGCTAGCACCCTCGCCTTGCGAGGATAACGACACTGAGCCTTTTTCGAAAATGTTTTATGAGTTGGAGAACACATTGGGAGGGATCCTAAACCACTCCTCCATACAGAATCTTTCCAGATCCTGTATATCCTTCGTCTGTACTTATGGACTTCCCTCTTCAGTTCAAACCTCAGGATTTCAATGGGGTTCAAGTCCGGAGACTGAGATGGCCATCACAAAATGTTGATTTTGTGGTCAATTAACCGTGTCAGCCTCCTGTCAGTAGCAAACAGGTTTTTGGCTAAAATGTCCTGGTACTTGGTGGAGTTCATGAGACCCTTCGTTGACCTTAACAAATGCCCCAGGACCAGTGGAAGCAAAATAGCCAGATAACCTGAAAGATCCATTACCATATTTTTCCGTAGGTATGAGAACGATGTACTTTTCTGCATAAACTTCCACTAGTGTGCGTCATCTGACCATAGCAACGGTTCCAATCGATGTGCCAGTGGCGTTTATCAAACTCCAGGTGGTGCTATGGTCAGATGACATGAAAATAGAGCTCTTTGGGTTTGGCGTTGGCAAAGACACCATCTGAGACGCGCACGCATGTGCTTTACGATTCAGACCAGGCGGTGTCAGCATGCATAATCTGCAGCTGGATGCTTCTCGTATTTGTTGCTCATCTTTATCAAGGGCGCCAATAATTATGTCCCTGACTGTATGTTGAAACTTATTTGCATGTATTCACAGACTATTTACGGACATATTCAATCAATCTTTATCCCAGTCTGCTGTTCCCACATGCTTCAAGAGGGCCACCATTGTTCCTGTTCCCAAGAAAGCTAAGGTAACTGAGCTAAACGACTACCGCCCCGTAGCACTCACTTCCGTCATCATGAAGTGCTTTGAGAGACTAGTCAAGGACCATATCACCTCCACCCTACCTGACACCCTAGACCCACTCCAATTTACTTACCGCCCCAATAGGTCCACAGACGACGCAATCGCAACCACTCTGCACACTGCCCTGGCCCATCTGGACAAGTGGAATACCTATGTGAGAATGCTGTTCATCGACTACAGCTCAGCATTTAACACCATAGTGCCCTCCGAGCTCGTCATCAAGCTCGAGACCCTGGGTCTCGACCCCGCCCTGTGCAACTGGGTACTGGACTTCCTGACGGGCTGCCCCCAGATGGTGAGGGTAGGTAACAGCATCCCGCTTATCCCGCTGATCCTCAACACTGGGGCCCCACAAGGGTGTTCTGAGCCCTCTCCTGTACTCCCTGTTCACCCACGACTGCTTGGCAATGCACGCCTCCAACTCAATCATCAAGTTTGCGGACGACACTACAGTGGTAGGCTTGACTACCAACAACGACGAGACAGCCTACAGGGAGGAGGTGAGGGCCCTCTGAGTGTGGTGTCAGGAAAATAATCTCACACTCAACGTCAACAAAACAAAGGAGATGATTGTGGACTTCAGGAAACAGCAGAGGGAGCACCTCCCTATCCACATCGACGGGACAGTAGTGGAGAGGGTAGTAAGTTAATTTCCTCGGCGTACACATCACAGACAAACTGAAATGGTCCACCTACACAGAAAGCGTTGTGAAGAAGGAGCAGCAGCGCCTCTTCAACCTCAGGAGGCTGAAGAAATTCAGCTTGTCACCAAAAGCACTCACAAACTTCTACAGATGCACAATCGAGAGCATCCTGTCGGGCTGTATCACCTCCTGGTAAGGCAACTGCTCCGCCCACAACCGTAAGGCTCTCCAGAGGGTAGTGAGGTCTGCACAACGCATCACCGGGGGCAAACTACCTGCTCTCCAGGACACCTACACCACCCGATGTCACAGGAAGGCCATAAAGATCAAGGATAACAACCACCCGAGCCACTGCCTGTTCACCCCGCTATCATCCAGAAGGTGAGGTCAGTACAGGTGCATCAAAGCAGGGACCGAGAGACTGAAAAACAGCTTCTATCTCAAGACCATCAGACTGTTAAACAGCCACCACTAACATTGAGTGGCTGCTGCCAACATACTGACTCAACTCCAGCCACTTTAATAATGGAAATTGATGGAAATTGATGTAAAAAATGTATCACTAGCCACTTTAAACAATGCCACTTAATATAATGTTTACATATCCTACATTATTCATCTCATATGTATATGTATATACTGTACTCTATATCATCTACTGCATCTTGCTATCTTTATGTAATACATGTATCACTAGCCACTTTAAACTATGCCACTTCATGTTTATATACCCTACATTACTCATCTCATATGTATATAGTGTACTCTATACCATCTATTGCATCTTGCCTATGCCGTTCTGCACCATCACTCATTCATATATCTTTATGTACATATTCTTTATCCCTTTACACTTGTGTGTATAAGGTAGTAGTTGTGGAATTGTTAGGTTAGATTACTCGTTGGTTATTACTGCATTGTCGGAACTAGAAGCACAAGCATTTCGCTACACTCACATTAACATCTGCTAACCATGTGTACGTGTATGTGACAAATAACATTTGACAAATCAGATTTGATTTGATTTATTGAAGGCGGCATAATTGAGGACAGTCTGCCAGTCCTTTCTATAATCTCAATCAGGTTCCTACAGCAATTAAATGACTTAAAGGGTCCAACACATAATGTACAGCATGTGGATGTAATGCATGTTGGGAAGGGATTGGACTGAGGAAAGCTTTCAAGGTATGAATTTAAGCATCAATACCAGTCCTGTTGGTCTTACAACAGATATACAGCAAAATTAAGCTGGTAGGGTTTTTTGCCATGC
>NC_088422.1:66829142-66869142 GCF_034236695.1 Oncorhynchus nerka | reverse complement strand
GAGAACTGACAAGGTTCCTGAATGAGACTAAGGGGAAAAAAGTTAATCTTGAGACTTTTTTTCCTGATCCTAGAAAGTTTGTAAGATCAGTACAACATGCTATGAGAAATGAGGGGCATGGTGTCCTCTCACCCAGGAAACGGTTTAGGTTGAGGAAGTGGGTCACAATAGTGCGTAAAGGTTTACCTTCAGACACTGTTTAAATGTTTAATTTCTTACTGACACTGGGGCTTTTTGAGCTTTGCTATTGGTCTATTTCTCTGCTGGCTTTTCTCCCACTTCTTATGGAGACTCTTCGGGTAGGCTCGCTCAATATAAATGGCGCCAGAGATGCGGGAAAGAGGAGTGTGTTGGGTGAATATGTAAAACAAAAAAAGTACAGGTGTTGTTTCTGCAGGAGACTCATAGTGATGTGGTGAATGAAGTTGATTGGGGGCTCTGGTGGAAAGGGGCAAGTGTGTTGAGCCATGGGACAAATCTTAGTGCAGGGGTGGCAGTCCTTTTTGCACCGGGTCTGGCTGTAAAAATTTGCTCCTCAAAGGAGGTGTGTAGGGTAGGTTGCTTGTTGTTAAAGCAGAAATTAACAACATGGTTTTTGTCTTTATAAATGTGTATGCGCCTAACACAGGGAGAGAAAGAGGGGTTCTATTTGGGAGTCTTAGACAGGAACTCTCACAAGTAGCGCCTGAGGAGACGCTGGTGATCGGAGGTGACTGGAACTGTACAATGGATTTTACAAAAGACAGAAATGGGGAAGAGCCTCATTCAGTGTCAGTGGGAGTGTTAAGGGACATCTTTAATCAGTTTGACCTAGTGGATGTTTGGAGAACTAAACATCCAAACACAAGACAGTATACGTGGGTGAAGGTTTTTGGGGCTAGGGTGAGTGCAGCTCGACTTGATCGTTTTTACATGTCCAGGAATCAGAGCAATAGGCTGCTGGGTGCTACCATTCTCCCAGTGGGGTTTTCGGATCACCACATAACCATGGCTCGGCTGTCTATTTCACCAGGCCCCGGCAGGCATCTTATTGGAAGTTCAATGTAAAGCTCTTACAAGATGCCACCTTTTGCTCAGGTTTCCAGACTTTTGGGAAAGATGGGGGCAGCGAAGAGAGGAGTATGAGTCTCTGAGTCAATGGTGGGATGTGGGGAAAGTGCAAATTCGGCTTTTCTGTCAACAGTACACAGCTCTCTCATCCTCAGAGGCTAGGAGAGTATTGGGGGAACTAGAGCGGTGTATTAGTGAGATGGAGGTAGAGATGGTGGGGCAAGGCAATGTAGGCCTCCAGGCTAACTTAGCCGAATTACGTAGGGACCTGGGCAGTTTTTTCCAGGTTAAAGCAAAGGGAGCACTTGTAAGAGCTAGGTTCTCCATGCTCAAGGAGATGGATGCTCCCAGCTCCTTCTTCTTTGGTTTGGAAAGACAGAGCAGTGAAGCCAAGGGTATGCATTGTCTACGGCTGTCTGATGGGCGGGTGACCTCTGTGGTGGGGGAGATGCGGGAGCGGACTGTGGAGTTTTATACTGAATTGTATAGGGCAGAAATGTGTGATCCTATGTGTGCTCAGGTCTTGTTCGAAGGACTCCCTAAGCTCTCTCGGGCACAGAGGGATGAAATGGACATTCCTCTGTTGTCACATGAACTGGCAGAGGCAGTAACCCAGATGTCCCCCGGTCGTGCACCCGGGGTCGATGGACTTCCAGTGGAATTTTACAAAAATTCTGGGGAACAATTGGACAGGATTTCTTTTGCGTGTTGCGTGAATGCGTCGGGGTAGGAGAGTTGCCGATGAGCTGCCGTCGGGCGGCTCTGACTCTCCTGCCCAAAAAAGGGGACTTGTGTGAACTTAAGAACTGGAGGCCTGTGGCATTACTCTGTGCGGACTACAAGATTTTTGCCAAGGTCCTCTCTAACAGACTGAAGTCCCATCTGGACTCTATAATACACAAGGACCAGACATATTGTGTACCGGGACGCTCAATCACGGACAACTTGTTCTTGATTAGGGACATGTTGGACTTGTCGAGAGGTTCTAATGTGAACTTTGGACTGGTCTCTTTAGATCAAGAGAAGGCTTTTGATAGAGTGGATCATGAGTATCTGTTTAATGTGATGTCTGTGTTTGGGTTTGGGAAGAGTTTTGTGACCTGTGTGAAGCTGTTGTATGCTGGGGCGTCATGTATGGTTAAGGTGGGAGGGGGCTCAGTAGGCCAGTCTGGGTGAGACGGGGATTAGACAAGGATGCCCTCTATCTGGGCAGCTGTACACACTAGCCATTGAGCCTTTTTTAGGACTGCTACGCAGGAGACTGCGGGGAGTGTGCTGGACAGGCATGGATGTGGTGACAGGAATAGCAGTCTCAGCATATGCAGATGATGTTTCTGTGATGGTCAGGGATGGGCAAGATATGCAGGAACTAGAGACCAGTCTGAAGGTGTACGAGGGAGCTTCATCAGCTAAGGTAACTGGGGAAAGAGCAAAGCTCTGTTATGTGGGGCATGGGGGATAGGGCTCCTCCTCTGCTTCCAGGGGTTTGCAGTGGGGTTGTGAAGGGCTTAAAGTGTTGGGGGTGTACCTGGGCTCGGAGAGGTGGGTCAGCAAGAACTGGGAGGGGCTGTCACAGGCAGTGGTGTCAAGACTGGCCAGGTGGAGGTGGCTCCTGTCCCAAGTGTCATATAGAGGAGGGTGCTGATAATCAACAACCTGGTGGCATCTTCCTTGTGGCATAAACTGGCTGTCCTCAACCCCGCCGGTCTGCTTGCAGACCTGCAACGCAAGCTGGTGGACTTCTTTTGGTCGGGACATCACTGGCTGAAGGCAGCAGTTTTGTACATGACCGTCCACGAAGGAGGACAGGGCCTGGTGGAACTGGAGAGCAGGATGGCTGCTTTCCGACTGAAGGCGGTGCAGAGACTGCTGTACCACACTGATGTTGGCTGGAGGGAACCAGCATGCGCTGCTGAGGAGAGCTGGCGGATTAGGGTTGGACCGGCAGCTGTTCCTCATGAAGCTGGAGAGGCTGAGTACAGCAGGTCTCTCAGAGTTTTACTCTGCGGTGCTGAGGGCCTGGCAGCTGCTAAGACCCACACGAGAAGGGGGTGTGGAGCCTGGGCAGTGGGTGTGGAGGAGCCTATCTTCCACAACCCAGCCATCCCTTTGAGATCGGTTCAGTCGGCCAACCTGCAGAGGCAACTGATGGCAGGGGGTTTACAAAGGCTGGGTGACCTGAGACTGCTGGGAGAGGAGGGGTGGAAAACCCCGGAGGTCTTGGCGCAACAAACAGGAATAACGTCTCTTAGGCTGCTGGAGAGATTCCTGGAGGAGGTCCAGGAGGCACTGTCTGAGCCGGTAAGGGGGTGTTTGAGAGGCCAAAGGGAGAGGGGCCACCAATGTTCCCGCCACTGCAGGTGACGGCAGAGACTGGAGACTGGCAAGGGGGTCTGGAGGACTTGTTAGATTTTAACACTCCGAGCCTGGGGGAGTTTGAGGGGGTGGGAGGTAAAGCCCTCTACAACCTCTGTGTTAAGGTTAGGAGCATTAGAAGCCTAACAGGAGTGAAGGCACATCAGTGGCAGGGGGTATGTGGGGCGGAGAGTATGGTGGGTTTTAGATGGAGGGCGCTCTACAAACCCCCAGTACCAAAGAGGTCAGGGGACCTCCAGTGGAGGGTTCTTCATGGAGCCCTGGCCACTAACAGCTGGTTGGCACGGGTTGATCCGGGAATTGGGCAGGGGTGTCCTTTCTGTCAAATGAAAGAAACTGTAATTCATGTGTTTTCTGTGTGCACCAGGTTAATGCCATTAATGTCTCTGTTGGAATGTCTGTGTGACAGGTTGGGGGTGGTTTTTGCTGTTGGGATGTTTATAATGGGATACAGGTATTCGAGTAAGGAGAAAGAAAAATGTGTTTTGTTGAATTTTCTGTTTGCTCAGGCAAAGTTAGCTATTTGGCTAACAAGGAGGAACAGGGTCAAAGGTGGGGGGATAACAGACCCTTTACTACTGTTTAATGGGATGGTCTCTGCGCGCCTTAGGGTTGAGTTTGAGTTCTATAAAATGATCAAATGTGTGGAGATGTTTGAGGAGATATGGTGTGTTGGGGGGCTGTCTGTATTGCTGGGGAAGATGTTTTGGATATACGGTTGTAGGAGAGGGTTTTTGTGTATGGTGATTTGTACAGGATATATTTTTATTTTTTTATTTTAGGAGTGGGGGGGTGAGTTTTAAATGAATTGAGAATGTTTCAATAAAGAAAGACCAAAAGTCAAAAAGTCTTTCTCTCTCTCTCTCTCTCTCTCGCTCTCTCTCTCGCTCTCTATCGCTCTCTCTCTCGCTCTCTCTCTCGCTCTCTCGCTCTCTCTCTCTCGCTCTCTCGCTCTCTCTCGCTCTCTCTCGTTCTCTCTCGCTCTCTCTCGCTCTCTCTCGCTCTCTCTCTCACACATAAACAGACGTAAGAGCAACATTTTGTTAGAGACCTTTGATGTAAGCATGCCATGATGAATAAGAAGGTTACGCAAATCTGCATGAATCTGCTGGTGAAAAGTATGGTCCCAGTAGTAGAGGCCATGTGACCTCTGGGCTGAAGTTGGGGTGGCTTAAGAATAACTATTAATGAGTGACAGCTCCCAGCAGCCCCAACGGTGGGCCCTGTACCATCCCCATGCAGACTGATGACACGGACTGGAGAAAGCTCTCTCTCTGCTGCAGCACAGCACACTGTCTGAGTGGCCCTGGCTCTCCTAAAAAAAGAGGACACTGTAATTGAAACAAAATGGATGAGAAAATCCATTGAGGAAGACTCTTTTTTTATTTTTCCCCAGGTAGCAATTTATTTCTCTCGTTTGCAAACATGAGTCATGTTTTCAAGGGGGAATATAGATTTTTATTTATTAAGCATTGGGAAATAATGAGAAGATGCACACAAGAGTAATAGAAACCGTTTTGTTAAGGAGATTAAGCAATGCTAAGCTCGTTGTGTGGTGTGGTGTGGGGACATGAAGGAAGGGAGAGGTAGTAGGTGGTCTTGTTGTTGTTGTAACTACCTCTCAGTATCCACAGACTGCCAGCCAGCACTGTGCTGCTGAACCAGATTCCCGTGGCCTCCTGGGATCAGTGTGCTGCCATGGTGGAGAGGGGATATTGGGAGCGAGCGCAAAAACGGAGATTCATTTTGGATGTTATGTTGAAATAGAGCAGGCTGCAGTGCCTCAGGTAACCGAGCATTCTTGTGCATTAGCATTTCCTTACAACATGATGGGAAACAGGGCCACTGGGGAGCCGCAAACCCCCCTAGCATGACAAAATTAGCTGGATGGATGGCAGGGAGAGCGGATGATATGCTGCAGAGTAAGAGGGGATATTATACTGTACTGTATGCTTGAACCATTCTCTTCAAAGCTGAAACAATTCATAACGTATCTAGGGCCTGTACGTATTCATTGCTTCCTACTGCCACGCTTTGTCTAAGAACCATGAGAGCACCGTTTTCGTTTCATTCTTCCTTGCATGGAGATCAGAACATGTCATTTCATGTCATCTCCCACTTACGCACCAGCACACTAATGGTTTAACTGACATTACATTAGATCCTGTAGTACAACACCAGTCTCGAGATTGGAGGTTTAATCTACACTGCTTCCTGCATTGTATCAGGAAGACCATGTTGTTGTTAGCCGAAGAATGAGTTCACTGAAGTCTGCTTTATGGAAACTATGACTACTTTATGAATATCGTGGGTTTTGAGAACTCCAAATATTTCCATAAAAGACATTATATTTAGAAGTGTGCAATTGAACTAGAACTCTGAAGACGTCATCATCAAGCTGTATCCTTCACATCGTGACGGATGTCAGGCCTGATGTCTAATATCCACAGCCTGTCGGGGAAATACTCAATGTTCCCACCAGCACTAAGCCATTTAAATCCATGATATTTGCTGTGACTCCTCAACTTCTTCTCTTATTCTCTCCTTTTCTTTCGTGGCTTTTTGATTGACTTTGTTTTAGAATCTTTCGCTTCATGTCAAGCCATGCAACACCGATAATTTCTAAAGCACTTTAGATGCAAAGCGCTTCTAGCACCTTTCGGGAGGGAAATGAGAAAGGAGATTGTGATGGTCTGTCCTCCTCCCCAGGGATAGTAAATCCATGCAGAGCAGAGCTTGTTTGGAGCTCCTCTGAATAAAATGCAAGCGTTCAGAATAGTATCCATCTTCCTCTTCCCCTGAGTCTATGATATGTAACATGGAAAAAACATGTTTGTGTGATCACTTGACCAGGTAAACAATTAGCTTATTTTCAAGGATTGCAGGCAATTAAATCAGGCCTTCTTCACAGTGCTGTGTGACGGAACTATTGTGTTTACAATCATTGAGGAACCACATGTCCTGAACATGTTCTCTCGTCTCCGGCGCACAATGTGTTGAGTTGTCAGTGTGATATAACTTGACTCATAACTCAGTCACATGCTCAGCTGTGTTCCGTGTTGTGAAGACCTTATAAATTTCTTGCTCCTCTGCTCCTCTTTGCATAATACTCAATTATTACTCAGTCATTCCCCCGTGATTTCCACTTTAAACACTCATCCTTCTTCACCTCGTCGGCACAGTGGTGTTGATGTCAGAAAATGAGTCTATAAAGTGTGTGTGTCCGTGTGTGTGGGGGGCAAGAAAGACAATCAAGATGTATATATTTATTTATTTAACCTTTATTTAAAGGTTTTGAAGTGTCAGTTCTATCTAGGAGATACAAAACAATTATGGAAATATACAGTACCAGTAAAAAGTTTGGACACACCTACTCATTTCAGGGTTTTTCTTTATTTGTACTATTTTCGACATTGTAAAATAATAGTGAAGACATCAAAACTATGGAATAACACATACGGAATCATGTAGTAACCAACAAAGTGTTAAACAAGTCAAAATATATATGTTATATTTGAGATTCTTCAAAGTAGCCCCCCTTTGCCTTGATGACAGCACAACAGTCTCCCTTTTCCACAGTGGAGTCATATTAGTTTGTAACCCAAATGGTTCGGACGCTAGAGACAGAAGTTGGCACATGGGCGTTACTGACTTCAGACGAGTACCGTGGGGGGCTTGTGGGGGTCGTAGAGCAAAACGGAGATCATCCTCGTGTTTGTGAGAGTGTCATCATATTCATTTGTAGGCCAAACTATTTGGGCGCTGCAGGCGTTTTTGTGAGAAGACCGATTTTCTTGATGCCTCCTGGTCTGACAAACACTGCTGTAGCTCGGCCACCTTCCACCGCAGATGCGGAAGGCTGACATATGCTGATATGGTGGATTGAGATGCAGCCCATATGCAAAAAAAGATATCTCTAGCTTAAACTGATGGATTTTGATGGGGATTTTTGTATTATGTTACTTAGATTGACGCATGGGTGTGTCAATAGACTCTTAAGGATTTTTAAGAGCGATAACACCACCTCCCATGTCCAAAACACCTCCAAAAATGTAATTAGCCTGAACTCCACCACTACCTCAGTATCTCATCAAATAACCTTTTCCAAAGCGAGTGAGGTCTTAATTGGGAAGTGTCTGTGGTAGTAAGATGTCCTGACCCAGTGCTGTCAACCTCACCAGTGATGTTCAAGGCCAGCGGGCTCTCCTCCCTGTCCTCTCCCCTGAGACCAGGACCCACAACTATTCTTCCCCTCTCTTCCTAATGAAATCCTCTGTAAATCCACTGCTGTCCCCTCCTCTACTCTCTCCAGCCACATAGGGAGTCAGAGCCAATACATAGGGCCACACTGGAAATCACTCCCATTTTTGTAGGGTTTTTCTTGTCGACTCTATGGGGTCCTCGAACTCTGTATTGTGGAGCGCAAGATAGGGGGACTGAAAGAGTTTTAAAGTAATTAGCTCCTGGATTGCAGAGAAACTCGCTTGGGGGCGTGCACACAGTCAGCACAAGACTGATTTCCCTGCAATGCTACTGCTAACACACTTTGCAACTATGCACACATGCTATTAGAGCACAGTAACACTCCCAGTATAATGCACGCTCGCGTAAACGTATAATTGCTTCCAATTACCAAGGGCCATCACACAGAGATAGTGTGTGATGTATATTTAAGATCTAAATGCATAACCGTCTAATATTGATTTGTACTTTGTACAGACTATGACCTCTAATCAGTGTAATCCTTGGCTAGCTCTATCCTCTGTTGATACACTGCATGCATTTCCTTTTATGAATAAAATTGACAAGCATGAAATGAATGGAAAAGTCCAAGGGCAGATCGATCAGTCTTGCATGCACAAACCAGCTCGAAAATCCTCTGTCCCTAAAATGATTCAACACTCTAAACTAATTCATTATAGGGCAGGCAGCAGCAGGATCCTTGTTCTGGAGCCTGAGGATTAGCTGGGGAGACCATCCTCTACAGTGTGGGCGGAATGAGAGGACTTTGTGTAGACTAGATAAGAGGACTGGCCCCTACACTAAACAGACCCATTTGACCCCCTCTGTTATTAAAGGTGGAACTGTGGTGCATCGGTTGGTTTCAATAGTACACATTCAACAGAGAGTTAAAGTGAAGGAGTGTCACCTGGTGCATCGGTCTCAATGGCTGAGATTCAACAGTAGGTTTAAAGCTAGAACCTTTCATTGAAATAATATTGAAGCGGTCACTCCATCTCTTGTTTTGGTAAAAATGTAACCACTCTTTTATTCATAGACAGAGCTATGGATGCAAGGACTGACCATCCATGATACGTAATGATAGTTGTAACCATGTTTTGATGCTATACCGTGTTTGTTTACCTTTACATTGTTTACAAACAGAGTAAAACAAGCTTATATTTGGGGTTCTGATGAGGTACGACAGTTGAACTTAGCTTATGAGGCATTTCTAAGTTATATTCCCCCTTTGCCCTCAGAACAGCCTCAATTCGTTGGGATATGGACTCTACAAGGTGTCGAAAGCGGCCCACAGGGATGCTGACCCATGTTGACTCCAATGCTTCCCACAGTTGTGTCAACTAAGCTGGATGTCCTTAGGGTGGTGGACCATTCTTGATACACACGGGAAACTGTTTATTGTGAAAAACCCAGTGGTGTTGCAGTTCTTGACACAAACCGGTGCGCCTGGCACCTACTACCATACCCCATTCAAAGGCACTTCAATCTTTTGTCTTTCCCCTTCACTCTCTGAATGGCACACATACACAATCCGTGTCTCAATTCTCTCAAGGCTTAAAAATCCTTCTTAAAATTAAAATAAAACATATAGAATGTGCGGGCAGTAAGCTGTTAGTAATGAAAAGCCATGCTCACACAGAGGTGGGAGTAAAGTCACCTTTATTCAGTACACTTACTTTAAATTCTGATACTGACTCAGTTGAGCTCTCTTGCCTATCTATGATTAAAATAACCTCCACATTTAATTGTTTCTTCAGGCAGGCTGTGACCCAAGGCTGACCTTAAGAGGAGAGATACTCCTACATCGCAAGGCTCAAATAGCCATGATTAATATGGATGGTTCCTCAGGCCAGGTAGCACTTATTGGTATGTAAACTATACAAAAATCAATATATAACCTCCGTAGTAGTGTTGAAGTGTGTTACATTCATGTGAAGTATTTTGATGTGCTACTAAAGACATGATTTGAATGAATTAAATGTTGAAATGGGAATGATATAGGCAGGTACAGTGTAACTACAATGCAGGTGAACAATTAGGCTTAGTACTTAGCCTTCAGACCAACAGGGAAAGCTGTTGGAAAATTACACCTGACTTGCACTAAGGTATCACAATACCTCGTCCTCACGACCTAAATCCAGGAATGACCCCAAGCTGTATGTATGAGCATTAGTTTGGACAAGATTGGTTTTGTTTTCATGTATGAGTTTTTGCTCTGATCAAGAAACCCAAATGTTCCCAGAATGGATCAGACAACATTATGTGACCATGCCCTTAGTGGTCAGAGTAAATCAGCTAGTGGAAGTTCCGGTACCGTTGGATTCATCTGTACATGTACAGTACAATCCGCTTCATAAACATCTCAAAACCTCAGTAAATCGGTCGACCCCATGGGATGTCAATACAGACATGTGCTGTTCCTGGTCCATCAGAAGGCTGCACGTTTTTCATCTATTGTCAAAAAGCAATCAAAGCCCAACCTTCCCCTCGAACTCTGCAGCCGCGGTTACACAATGTCTCCTCCTGCCCCCACTTCACTCTCTGTTGTGCCTTTCATTCCAGTCTCTTGGAGAGGCAGAGCGGATTCTCTTTCTTCTGCCGATCCATCGGCCTCTCTGTTTGATCTGAGTAATTCTGCTAATAAGGCCGGGTCCCTGGCAGACATCTGGCACACACACCAAAGGCAACAACACTGAGATGTGCCCCCAGATTTCACTCAGCGCCACCCCATCATCTGACTCAGCAGCAACTAACCAGCAACATAGAGCAAGCAGCAGCTAGGTCTCAGCCACGGTGGAGGATCTAGTGTTAATGGATCTCTTTTAAATTTCATTATATACGCTTGTTTTAATGGCCTGATTTTAGGTCCGCTCAATAGCAGTCACAGATGGAGGCGTATGCACAAGTTGTCCCAGAGTAGATATACTTTATTGATGATTGATCTTGTTTTGCCTATGTGAGAAATAATGGTCTAGGCAATTTGTTACGCTTGGTGAACTAGACTGAAATATTGAGGTGCGATGTCTGATTTTCATTCCATTGAAATTCACACTATCAAGTCAATCTTCACATCTTTCCACGTCCCTTTTTACCATAGGTGGTGTCCCCCTATCAATCCAATTTTGTTAGAATGTCAGAATCTTGGCATTCATCAGATGAGAAAAGTCAAAGTTATTTGTCTTGTTGAGTATGGAATATGATTCTTCTCCAGATTTCCTTTTAGAGTGGATGGTAGGCTGAGGGCTGGTGGAGGAGCTGATGAGTCAGCTGGCGTGTTTCAGGCAGATGCAAACCTCTCACAACTGCTAATCTTTGATTTCCCCCAGATCAGTGGGGCTCCAGCTGAGAGACCCGGAGAGACGCAGAGACACAAGCTGGCTGGCTCCCGTTCCCCCCTCGTCTCTAAAGTGCCCGATTAAACGGAAATCAGACACCGCCGTTCGCCTCATCCTGTTTTCTTTGAAAACGCTGCAACAAACACTGATCACAGTTGATGCCAAAAAGATGATGATTTTCCCAAAACTTGATGTTTATCATTCACGTTTCCATAAAGCATGTTCTGTCTACCTGTGTAAACCATAGGACCCTTTGATTTGACAGAAAGATAACGAGCATGTCAGACCTGAAGGAGGGAGAAGCATTATGATACAATCCACACTGGAATTCAAAAGCAACTATAATGACTGTTGAATAATAATAAACTACATTCTGACTCCATTATTCTGTGGATAAATGTTACAGGCCCCGTGTGTCTCCGCAGGATCTAGTCAAGGTAGGGAGCCTTACATCACCTCTCAGTATGACTATAATGAACATGTGTCTATCTTGCTCCGTTATGCAATTATTAAGAGGCTAGTGTCACACCCTGACCATAGTTTGCTTTGTATGTTTCTATGTTTTACAGCTAGATACAAATAGCTAATCCTGGTGACCAATTTTCTAGCTTTAATTGATTGAGTCAAGTAGATCAGGGATGTCAAGGTGGAACCCAAGCACGTGCTATGTGCAGTGTAAATAATATTTACCAATAGACCTACTAAATTTTGAACGTATAGTCAATCAGAGAATTAGTCTGTAAAACGAGGAATGCATTTACTCAATTAAACTAATAGAATGATTTAGTCACGAAGGAATGAACACAAACAATTACAGTGTTCATGAAATACATGATACATTATAGAATACACTGAGTAAATGACTAGCAACTAAATAAAATTCATGTGGTTACACATATCTTCAGTTCAGAATAACATGTGTCTTCAGTTCTGAATAATCTCTAAGAGGAAAACTGTGTGTGCCTGATACTCGCAGCAGCTTGCTAACAAGTTCTCAAAGCATGAGCTAATTCACTGCCCTTTTAACCAACTTCAAGCTCAAACTCACGCCCCCAACCTGAATTAACATTTCTTTGCCCTTTACAAGTAAAAACAATAGACAGGAACAACACACCCAGATTCTAATCCAACCAACTCAATTTAAATAATAAAGCACACCCCTGTGTTGCTCCTCTTTTACCTATCCGCCATCTGACAAACAAAATAACATATTGTCCCTGTAACAATAAATCCATAGCACTTACAGCATGGAACTCTTAAAACAAACACAGCAATCTAACAGTAACATTCATTTTGTCGATTCAAGTTTTCATCAGTCTTCACGACTCTCTTGGCGTCAGTGACCCCAGGACCTCCGTGGGAACGTCTCGTCCCTGGACATTGCCAAGGCGAAGATGTGGCTTTCTCCTGTGAGATGCAAATATCTATCCATCCAGCCAAACGATGTCCTGAATCGTGATTGAGTCATCAAGCTGGGCCCCGGCGCCAGCAAGTCGCTAGACTAATGTATCCCCTTCTCTCATTTTCCTACCACAATGGCACCATAGTTCACAGTATTCACAGACAGCCTTACTGTGTGTTTACACCTAGCCTGAATACGGCAATTGCAATCTGCTCGTACAGACGCTCCTACAACAAGACACCACAGTGTTCCTTGCAGTCAGGAAACAGCATATGCCAAAGACTGCAAATGTTAGGGGAAGGATTGTGTCATTTTTCACACACTTGGTACTGAGATGATAATATCACCATAGTTTGGTCACTGGGGGCATTAAATAGACCAAGAGGTCGGGTCATTGAAAGCTATGAGAGATAAACATACCCTTTATAAGGATGAGGGGGAGGATCCACGGCTCCACCATGCCCTGGAGCTGCCACAGATGGCCTGGAACACACCCACTGACCCTCAATACATCCCCAGTCAGCCTGAATCTGGAACGTCCTGACGCTCCAGCCCTACGGCCAACAGGGTGGCAGGCCAATGGCATAACATGGTGCCCACACCCCCACCATTCAAGTCAACCACAATCACAGTGGATACAGGTTTGATCATGTCAAATCAAATGTTATTGGTCACATACACATGGTTAGCAGATGTTAATGCGAGTGTAGCGAAATGCTTGTGCTTCTAGTTCCGACCATGCAGTAATAACCAACAAGTAATAACATAATGATGTTAGGCCAATGTAGTACACATTGTGAATGTTATTTTTATACAGCGGCAGATGTTCCATGGACCACGGGGGGTACAGTTAGATCAGAAAGTGTTCATCCCCATAGACTGAGTCACTTCAATATCCGAGTGGTGTTCACAGGTATGACAAAGCAAACTGAAATCAAAGAGCATTTAGCGACAATGCAATGATTAGTGCAGTAGCTGTTTCATAAAAAATGATACCGAGACAAACAAGCACACAAACTTGGCCAAAAGTTTTAATTAATTAAGTCATTCATTTGTTTAATCAGACATGACACTGTGGTCTAAATTTACATATTTACTCAACTGAGAGAACATTGTGTCAGAGCCCTCAGCACATGTCATCAAATGCAAAAGAAAATGGAAATCTCAATGCTGTGAGGGAACGCGACAACCAGAGGGAGGAGAAAGAAAAAGAGGGTAGGATGATGGAGAAGAGACATAGACATGGAATCACTGGCCACTTTAATAATGTTTACATACTGCTTTACTCATCTCATATGTATATACTGTATTCTATTCCACTGTATTTTAGACAATGCCACTCCGACATTGCTCCTCCTAATATTGATATATTTCATAATTCCATTCTTTTACTTTTAGATTTGTGTGCATTGTTGTGAATTGTTAGATACTACTGCACTGTTGGAGCTAGGAACACAAGCATTTAGCTGCACCCACAATAACACCTGCTAAATACGTATATGCGACCAATGAGATTTGATTTGAAAATGGTTCATTTGGTAAGCTAAGTATGGACCCAGAGTCCTTACTGCAGGTGTCTGAGGTGCCATTGAGTTTGTTTGGTGTAGAATTCGCTGAGGTGTGTGTTCATAGAGAGCAGAGAGAGCAGAGGGAGCTGTAACTCTGGAAATGGATGGGTCTCGTGAAGTCGAAGGAGTACAGGATGGGATGTGGGATCATTCTCAAGCACAGCACATTTTATCTCTTAGGATGAAATACGTAGTGCGTGTCTCACTTCCAACACACCTTGAATATCTTCATATGAAACCTAATGTAACATCAAAGAACAGTCTGAGGGGCTGTCTATAAAAAAAAACACTGTAAACTGATGAGATTCAGGAAAAGGAAGGAAGAATGAGTCTGAGCTACAGTGATGATCCAGGCTGGTTATAGCCAGAGTTTTCTTGCAGGGTACATTTAGAAATGTCCTGCTATGCCCTTGGAATGTGTTGATGATGCATGCTGGGAAATGGACTCACATTTGCATTGTGTTATATTGTATTGTGCGACAATTTAATACATTTTGTTATAGTCGAAGATGGTTGGTCTCGTTGATGTGGGACACATGATTCCCTTGTTGGTGTGATCTCACTTCCTACAAAAACAGAGAGTCCTCGTTTGCCACTTTGCTTTAGGATCCGTGTGGTAATCTCTCCACTTGAGCCCACAGCTGTTGCGCAGGCTCATTTCTCATACTACTTTGCAGGGACTTCAGCTCAATATTTTGACAGGACAATCCTGATTCATAGCATTAATAACCTCTTCAAAAAAGCAGCCCACGTCTAGCGGTGGTTTCTTAATCTGACATTAATGTCACTTGACTCTGTCTCTTGGCGGTATGACAATGAGGTCATTAAAAGTGAAGCCATGCAGGGAGCCGAACCAGATCTCTCTGCAGAATCACTTATTGGGATATTTTTTAGAGAGGAAGTAGTTGAGCCAAGGCAAACTGTATTATTTGAGAAATGAGGATAGCCACATGCTTTTATGTAGGGGCAACAAACAGTACATAGCATTGTTTTTTACATGTTCAAGCAAACATCCTCATTTAAAACAAAACCTGTAATCAAGTTTCATATTGTCTTATACAATTGTGATCTCTTGAAATGTTTTGTTTCATGGATGACTGCTGAAATCAATTTGTACTATTACTACTACTACTACTACTACCACATATTTCCTCCTGAAATTCACTAAATTCAAGTTACTTTGCTGTCGATTCAAGCGGAACATCTAATTCTCTGCCTACAGTAATTGATTAATGGTCACATGAAACGTGTGCTAATTTCCCCAAGTACTGTAGCAGCAGTACATTGCATGTCAAAGGCCTTTATTGATCCTGTGGAAAGTTAGATGTGAGCTGCAGGGAAATGAGTCCTCTGGGGGACACAGAGGATTCCACACTGTGACTGTGGTTCCTCTGAGATGCCTCTTGACCACTCCACTGTATAATTTACAGTATCAAATCCACAATTCACCCACCGAGGCTCTAGAAACACTACAGTCCTCGTAGTGCCATTGTTCCCCTCTGGACGAGACTGTTACACTGTTTCAATCATCTCTAAGAGGGAGAGAAAAGTGGAGGAGTGCAAGTGCAGGAGATTGAGAGAGAGAGCGAGAGGGAGAGAGAGAGAGCGACAGAGAGAGAGCGAGAGAGAGAGAGAGAGAGAGAGAGAGAGAGAGAGAGAAAGAGAGAAAGAGGGAGAGAGAAGAAATAAGAGCGAGGGAGCGAGAGAGAAGGAATGAGAGCGAGTGAGAGAGAGAGAATGAGACACTATAAGACATACTGTAGTTAATGAGTCCTGCAGGCATTGTGTGTGTGAGGTGTGGAAGTGCTGAGCAGAGGTGAGACCCGCAGGGCTATTGTAGAGAAGTGTGCACTGCTGAGGCCAGCTCGGGAGCCACACAGGAATCACAATTAGACATAATTACAGCTGGAAAGCTCTGGAAATTGGTCTATTTGGTCTATATTGGTCCAGCTCTTCTCTTCTCCTGTCTGCTCTGATAGCTAGCTACATTTATCTACAATGACCACACTTAAACCATATTCAAGCCATATTTGTTGAACTGTTCAGGCAAGCCCTCAGCTCGAAGTGTGTGCGTGTTAAAAAAGTGTCTATCAGCAAATTACAGCTAAAGAATAACAAAATCTGGTAGTGGTTACAAGCCCATAAAAACCAGAGGACTTTTGCAACATTGAATGTCTTGTTTTTGACATGGAATTAGAGGGAATAGCTATTCACATTGCTATTTCATTCTAATAGCAAGACGAGGGAATGAATGCAGGCCTGTGTTCCCTATGTTAGCAGTTGTAGTGTGTTGTGTTGACATGTAGCAAACAACCATTTTGTTGTGTCATTGAGCCTCACAAATGATCAGTTGGGCATATTTCAAAATATGAAATATTCAAGATAAATTCCACATGAAATCCAAGCTTGTTATAAAAGTACTATCCCCACTAGAACAAGTCTAGGTAGTTTATAGCTGGAACATTGAGAGTAAGTCTGTATATTACTGCAGTCCAAACCTTCTTTGTTGTCTGTTCACAAGAACCACTCTAAAATTGTATTTGATGTACACAGATACAGCCAAGAATGAAAGCTTTGTGTGGGATTTGAGAGGCACAAAGTGCTGAAATTACAGAAACATTGAACACTTCTTGCTTTTGAGGACTGACTTCTATTCATTCAAACCGCTGTATCCCCCCCCCCGAACCCCAAACCCCAGCTGGCCATCCTTGTCCTGGCCATGGCCCTGTACTTTCTCTGGCCTGGGAGGGATGCAGTCAAAGCCTTTAAGAATGGGTGATGGTAGCTGAGAGTGTAACTGTGAGCAGAATGCAGAGTGTTCTCTCCTCTCCTCTCCTCTCTCCAGCCCAGTCTCTTTTAATTGCGTTGACCTGGAGAGACCCTCACGGAGCAGAAACTCCTCCAACTGAAGTGAAGCTGACCACAATTAGCCTAAAATGGAAAATAGCACGGCACAATGCATTGACTACCCCTACAAAGATGTTCCTTTGTTTCTTTATGTGTGCTAAAATAGAGAAGGATGCCTGAAACTCATTCAATTCATTCTTTATATATGCAGAGCCCATATCCACTTTGTATATCTACCTCTTTGCTTTACTGATTTATCAAGCAGTTTTTCATGACTCTCCGCCTGTCATTGTCTCCTTATCACTAATGTAACCCTGACCCATTTTCTCTGTTCTCGGCAAAAATCCAATATTTCCAAATACGCTTTCAGCCTCTGTAAATATGCTTTCAAAATCCTATCTATGAACTTCTCTTCCTTTCTGTGTGGTTGCAGGGCTTGTTTTTCTTTGCCAAACTTGATTTTAATCAAATTGACTATATTAATACATCTAGACTGAAATAAAGCCTCTGCAAAATAAACTCAGCTCTAGAAGTTGGTGCAACAGTACACCATTTACATACATTTCCATGCAGTGGGATACATAGCTTGGAGACAACATTTCTATTGAATATAGATTTAGTCTATATTATGCATGCAGCAGTGTTGAATAAATCATGCTTGTGCCTTTGCTCTCTGCTTCTCTTCTGATCTGAGGCACATTGGCGATATAAATCCATCTGTCGCTTGATAGAAGAAAATGTAAATCACAGCCCCTCTGCATATCATATCTAATTGGGCAGGGTCTTCAAACGACTCTGCCATTCGAGATGTATCTTTATCAGATAGATAACATGGCCCTCTGATTTCATAACCCTCTGTCATTCAGAGGAGAGGATCCCGGCATGGGCGTCAGGCAGTATGAGTATCTATGTGCTCGGAACATTAGCATCTGGGCAATAAAGCATACTGCACTGCACACGTGCAGACATGCCACTAGCGCTAGCTGATCCACTGTACTGTACCTCATCCAGACATGATGCGTCAGCTCTGTACAGTATTAGCCTGCTCTGAGGGTACTAGGGGGGAAAGGGAGATACCTAGTCAGTTGCACAACTGAATGAATTCAATCTAAATGTGTCTCATGCATTTAACCCAACCCCTCTGAATCAGAGTGGTGTGGGGGACTGACTTAATCCACATCCACATCATTGGGGAGCAGTTGTTGTTGGGGGTTAACCGCCTTGCTCAAGGCCACTTTACTACAGTATGTCTGTTACGCTTGTCGTTTGAATGAGGAGACCAAGATGCAGCGTGGTAGGCGAACAATGAACACCGAAAAAACAACAAAATACAAAACAAACTTAAAGTTTGCTACACAGCAACTATACAAAATCAAGATCCCACAAACTAAGGTGGGAAAAGGCTGCCTAAGTGTGATCCCTGACCTAACCAAAATAGAGAATGAAAAGGATCTCTAAGGTCAGGCAATGACAATGTCTGGGTCCTCAGGCTTCCTGCTGGGAATATTCTGCTTCATGGTCGTGTCGCTGACTAGGGCACTGTCCATGGTCTAGCAAACTTTAATTGCCTCCATGTAATGTTCATTCTCTCCCTAATGGCAGCTCATCAAGCGTAATGTACACATTAATGTAAGGAGCCAGCGTGGCTTCGGCAGCCAGCCGGACCAGTAGGTGTGAGGGATTGTGGGATTGTGATGGAGGCTGGAACTCTGACTGATTCAGCTCATCTTATCAAATCAAATGTATTGGTCACGTACACATATTTAGCGGATTTTATCGCAGGTGCAGCAAAATGCTTGTAACTTTTAGTGCGTGTGTGTGCGTGCGTGCGAGAGAGAGAGAGAGAAGAGAGAGAGAGAGAGAGAGAGAGAGAGAGAGAGAGAGAGAGAGAGAGAGAGAGAAAGAGAGAGAGAGAGAGAGAGAGAGAGAGAGTGTGGAAGTAGGCTTAATTATAACACAGCAACATGAAGCATGGTGGATGACAGGATGTTAAAGTGGTGTATGCAGTTTTATCATTCAATTTGGAAAATCCTAAACCACCATCTGCCGTTCCTCCATAAATTTGTCATGGCTTTTAGAAAATGCACACAAAGTATGAGCATGAGCAGATTTAGTGTTGTACTTAGTTCTGATAAGTATAGTGAGTCCAGTTAGATAATGGTCAGATTGTTTTCATAAAGTCACAGGTTGATTTAAGTACATTCCTATTATATTGCCACAAGGCTTCATGACCCAGATTGCGACGGATACTAAGACCACCATTATATAGATTTTAAACAACTCCAGGGATCTTAATATTTCATCGCTTCTTATGGTCTTTAAACTCCAGGGGAGAATGGGAGCCACCACAACTCACATTAAGTGCTTTGCTGCTCGCCATTAAACTCTGCATACAAAACGTTACTAGTGTCTTTGTAGTAGGGCTAATCAGCAATTTGGAGAAGCGCTGTGTTTAGATGGGCCCTATACCATCACTGTGACAATCCTATTAAGAAAACACTGTGTGCTGTTAGTGTGACGCAAATTGGCTGCAAGTAGCCTGGCAGCTCTCCAGACATGATTCAAGGTGAAGGCCCAAACGTAGGGATTTAACTTACTGTCCAACAGCCAGATCGATACTGGCATATGCGAGGCATAAACCACGTAGGCTGTAGTTTAATGTGCTACTATGTAATGAAAATAAATGAAAATAAAGGTTGTTGTGGTGTTTGGGTTGTAGTGATTTTGAAAGCCCTCCACTCGGGTCAGGACGGGATAGAAGGCAGGGGGAGTGATAGTGTGTGTGCAGAATCCTAATGACGTCTGCTCTCAGAGAACAAAGGAGAGTGATCGCAATCAAGCCTGTTGACACCCTTCACCATGGCACCCCGTCCTCACCAGGCCTTAACAACAACGAGGAACGGCTCAATGAGCAACAACAGCAGAAAATGTATGCACAGTCTTTATTAGGGGTTTTCCGATTTCAGACAGACACATTCCTAGACAACGTAGATTTCAGACAGACACATTCCTAGACAACGTAGATTTCAGACAGACACATTCCTAGACAACGTAGATTTGAGACACAGATTTGATCATATTATGTGCTGCTTGTAAAGGGGTGAGAGTGAATAAATATATGAGGGAAGTTTGAATTAAAGGAGTTTTTTACAACGTTGATACATTTCCTGAGCCTGCGGCGTCGTCTGGGAGACTGCAGTGAAAGGCTAGTTAGTACAATAGAGAAAGAGTGAGAGAAGGAGTGTAGGATGGTATCTCAGGTCAGTGTTTGCGTCATGGAAAGAATTATAGTTCATATCACGGGCGCAGTCCTCGTGTTGTTGTTTGTATACAATTCTTGTTCACTTTCTTTTATCTTTTAATGCACCCATTCATCTCATTGTCTAACACTGGGCTGAAAAAAATAAGGCAACATCCTCATTTTCTGTGCCAGGGTGAATAAATCACAACCTCTCTCCTTCAGAATCTCTCAAAATGTCTTAATTTAGCAAAATCCTCCAAATATATTCATGTCAAAACAGAGCAATGCACGGGATACACAGTTGGAGCCAACACAAGAGGATCTCTAGATAGGATTATTCCTGAATAAAATGAATATAACAGTTCAAACAAGAGGTCAGATAAAGATGGAGGTTGTTGGTTGGGGTGTTAGGGTGTTAGGTTGTTAGGGTGTTAGGATGTTAGGAATTTTAGGGTGTAAAGTTGTTAGGATGTTAGGGTGTTAGAATGTTACAGTGCTAGGGTGTAAAGGTGTTAGGGTGTAAAGGTGTTAGGGTGTTAGGTTTTTAAGGTGTAAAGGTGTGAGGGTATTAGGTTTTTAGGTGTAAAGGTGTTAGGGTGTTAGGATGTTATGGTGTAAAGTGTTATGGTGTAAAGGTGTTATGGTGTTAGGTTTTTAAGGTGTAAAGGTGTTAGGGTGTTATGATGTTAGGGTGTAAAGGTGTTTGGGTGTTAGGTTGTTATAATGTTAGAGTGTAAAGGTGTTAGGATGTTATAATGTTAGGGTGTTAAGGTGTTAGGTTGTTAGATTTTAGGGTGTAAAGGTGTTAGGGTGTTAGGATGTTATGATGTTAGGGTGTTAGGGTGTAAAGGTGTTTGGGTGTTATGATGTTAGGGTGTTAGGGTGTTATGATGTTAGGGTGTTAGGGTGTAAAGTTGTTTGGGTGTTAGGATGTTAGGGTGTTAGGGTGTTATGTTGTTAGGGTATTAGAGTGTAAAGGTGTTTGGGTGTTAGGATGTTATAATGTTAGTGTGTTAGGTATTTAAGGTGTAAAGGTGTTAGGGTGTTAGGATGTTAGGTTTCTAGGACGTAAATGTGTTAGGGTGTTATGATGTTAGGTTTTTAGGATGTAAAGGTGTTAGGGTGTTATGATGTTAGGGTGTAAAGGTGTTAGGATGTTATAATGTTAGGGTGTTAGGGTGTAAAGGTGTTAGGATGTTAGATTTTAGGGTGTAAAGGTGTTAGGGTATTAGGATGTTATGATGTTAGGGTGTAAAGGTGTAAAGGTGTTAGGATGTTAGGTTTTAGGGTGTAAAGGTGTTAGGGTGCTAGGATGTTATGATGTTAGGGTGTAAAGGTGTTTGGGTGTTTAGATTTTAGGGTGTTAGGGTGTTAGGGTGTAAAGGTGTTTGGGTGTTAGGGTGTTAGGGTTTTAGAGTGTAAAGGTGTTAGGGTGTTATAATGTTAGGGTGTTAGGGTGTTAGGGTGTTATAATGTTAGGGTGTTATGATGTTAGGGTGTTAGGGTGTTATGATGTTAGGGTGTTAGGGTGTAAAGTTGTTTGGGTGTTAGGATGTTAGGGTGTTAGGGTGTTATGATGTTAGGGTGTTAGGGTGTAAATGTGTTTGGGTGTTAGGGTGTTAGGGTTTTAGAGTGTAAAGGTGTTAGGGTGTTATAATGTTAGGGTGTTAGGGTGTTAGGGTGTTATAATGTTAGGGTGTAAAGTTGTTTGGGTGTTAGGATGTTAGGGTGTTAGGTTTTTAAGGTGTAAAGGTGTTAGGGTGTTAGGTTTTTAAGGTGTAAAGGTGTTAGGGTGTTATGATGTTAGGGTGTTAGGGTGTTATGATGTTAGGGTGTTAGGGTGTAAAGTTGTTTGGGTGTTAGGATGTTAGGGTGTAAAGGTGTTAGGATGTTAGATTTTAGGGTGTAAAGGTGTTAGGGTGTTAGGATGTTATGATGTTAGGGTGTTAGGGTGTAAAGGTGTTAGGATGTTAGGTTTTAGGGTGTAAAGGTGTTAGGGTGTTTAGATTTTAGGGTGTTAGGGTGTTAGGGTGTTAGGTTTTTAGGTGTAAAGGTGTTAGGGTGTTAGGGTGTTATGGTGTAAAGTGTTATGGTGTAAAGGTGTTATGGTGTTAGGTTTTTAAGGTGTAAAGGTGTTAGGGTGTTAGGTTTTTAAGGTGTAAAGGTGTTAGGGTGTTAGGTTTTTAAGGTGTAAAGGTGTTAGGGTGTTAGGATGTTAGGTTTCTAGGACGTAAATGTGTTAGGGTGTTATGATGTTAGGTTTTTAGGATGTAAAGGTGTTAGGGTGTTATGATGTTAGGGTGTAAAGGTGTTTGGGTGTTAGGATGTTATAATGTTAGGGTGTAAAGGTGTTAGGATGTTATAATGTTAGGGTGTTAGGGTGTAAAGGTGTTAGGATGTTAGATTTTAGGGTGTAAAGGTGTTAGGGTGTTAGGATGTTATGATGTTAGGGTGTAAAGGTGTTTGGGTGTTATGATGTTAGGGTGTTAGGGTGTTATGATGTTAGGGTGTTAGGGTGTAAAGTTGTTTGGGTGTTAGGGTGTTAGGGTGTTATGATGTTAGGGTATTAGAGTGTAAAGGTGTTTGGGTGTTAGGATGTTATAATGTTAGTGTGTTAGGGTGTAAAGGTGTTAGGATGTTATAATGTTAGGGTGTTAGGTATTTAAGGTGTAAAGATGTTAGGGTGTTAGGATGTTAGGTTTCTAGGACGTAAATGTGTTAGGGTGTTATGAAGTTAGGTTTTTAGGATGTAAAGGTGTTAGGATGTTATAATGTTAGGGTGTAAAGGTGTTAGGATGTTATAATGTTAGGGTGTTAGGGTGTAAAGGTGTTAGGATGTTAGGTTTTAGGGTGTAAAGGTGTTAGGGTGCTAGGATGTTATGATGTTAGGGTGTAAAGGTGTTTGGGTGTTTAGATTTTAGGGTGTTAGGGTGTTAGGGTGTAAAGGTGTTTGGGTGTTAGGGTGTTAGGGTTTTAGAGTGTAAAGGTGTTAGGGTGTTATAATGTTAGGGTGTTAGGGTGTTAGGGTGTTATAATGTTAGGGTGTTATGATGTTAGGGTGTTAGGGTGTTATGATGTTAGGGTGTTAGGGTGTAAAGTTGTTTGGGTGTTAGGATGTTAGGGTGTTAGGGTGTTATGATGTTAGGGTGTTAGGGTGTAAAGGTGTTTGGGTGTTAGGATGTTATAATGTTAGTGTGTTAGGGTGTAAAGGTGTTAGGATGTTATAATGTTAGGGTGTTAGGGTGTAAAGGTGTTAGGATGTTAGGTTTTAGGGTGTAAAGGTGTTAGGGTGCTAGGATGTTATGATGTTACGGTGTAAAGGTATTTGGGTGTTATGATGTTAGGGTGTTAGGGTGTTATGATGTTAGGGTGTTATGGTGTAAAGGTGTTTGGGTGTTAGGATGTTATAATGTTAGGGTGTTAGGGTGTAAAGGTGTTTGGGTGTTAGGGTGTTAGGGTTTTAGAGTGTAAAGGTGTTAGGGTGTTATAATGTTAGGGTGTTAGGGTGTTATAATGTTAGAGTGTTAGGGTTTAAAGTTCTTTGGGTGTTAGGATGTTCGGGTGTTAGGGTGTTATGATGTTAGGGTGTTAGGGTGTAAAGGTGTTTGGGTGTTAGGATGTTATAATGTTAGTGTGTTAGGGTGTAAAGGTGTTAGGATGTTATAATGTTAGGGTGTTAGGGTGTAAAGGTGTTTGGGTGTTAGGATGTTATAATGTTAGGGTGTTAGGGTATAAAGGTGTTAGGATGTTAGGTTTTAGGGTGTAAAGGTGTTAGGGTGTTATGATGTTAGGGTGTTAGGGTGTAAAGGTGTTAGGATGTTAGGTTTTAGGGTGTAAAGGTGTTAGTTAGGATGTTATGATGTTAGGGTGTAAAGGTGTTAGGATGTTATAATGTTAGGGTGTTAGGGTGTAAAGGTGTTAGGATGTTAGGTTTTAAAAGGTGTTAGGGTGCTAGGATGTTATGATGTTAGGTGTAAAGGTGTTTGGGTGTTTAGATTTTAGGGTGTTAGGGTGTTAGGGTGTAAAGGTGTTTGGGTGTTAGGGTGTTAGGGTTTTAGAGTGTAAAGGTGTTAGGGTGTTATAATGTTAGTGTTAGGGTGTTAGGGTGTTATAATGTTAGGGTGTTATGATGTTAGGGTGTTAGGGTGTTATGATGTTAGGGTGTTAGGGTGTAAAGTTGTTTGGGTGTTAGGATGTTAGGGTGTTAGGGTGTTATGATGTTAGGGTTTAGGGTGTTATGATGTTAGGTTTTAGGGTGTAAAGTTGTTTGGGTGTTAGGATGTTAGGTGTTAGGGTGTTATGATGTTAGGGTGTTAGGGTGTAAAGGTGTTTGGGTGTTAGGATGTTATAATGTTAGTGTGTTAGGGTGTAAAGGTGTTAGGATGTTATAATGTTAGGTTTAGGTGTAAAGGGATGTTAGGTTTTAGGGTGTAAAGGTATAATGTTTAGGGTGTATTTAGGTGTTAGATGTTAGGTGTTATGAAGGTGTTAGGGATGTTATAATGTTAGGGTGTTAGGGTGTAAAGGTGTTTAAAGGTTAGGTTTTAGAGGGTGTTAAAGGTGTTAGGGTGTTAGGGTGTTATGATGTTAGAGTGTTAGGGTTTAAAGTTGTTTGGGTGTTAGGATGTTAGGGTGTTAGGGTGTTATGATGTTAGGGTGTTAGGGTGTAAAGGTGTTTGGGTGTTAGGATGTTATAATGTTAGTGTTTAGGGTGTAAGGTGTTAGGATGTTATAATGTTAGGGTGTTAGGATGTAAAAGGTGTTTGGGTGTTAGGATGTTATAATGTTAGTTTGGGTATAAGGTGTTAGGATGTTAGGGTGTAAAGGTGTTAGGGTGTTATAATGTTAGGGTGTTAGGGTGTAAAGGTGTTAGGATGTTAGGTTTTAGGGTGTAAAGGTGTTAGGGTGTTAGGATGTTATGATGTTAGGGTGTAAAAAGTGTTGAGATGTTATAATTTAGTGTTAAAAGGTGTTAGGATGTTAGGTTTTAGGGTGCAAAGGTGTTAGGGTGCTAGGATGTTATGATGTTAGGGTGTAAAGGTGTTTGGGTGTTTAGATTTTAGGGTGTTAGGGTGTTAGGGTGTAAAGGTGTTTGGGTGTTAGGGTGTTAGGGTTTTAGAGTGTAAAGGTGTTAGGGTGTTATAATGTTAGGGTGTTAGGGTGTTAGGGTGTTATAATGTTAGGGTGTTATGATGTTAGGTGTTATGTTATGATGTTAGGTGTTAGGGTGTAAAGTTGTTTGGGTGTTAGGATGTTAGGGTGTTAGGGTGTTATGATGTTAGGGTGTTAGGGTGTTATAATGTTAGGTGTTATAATGTTATGATGTTAGGGTAAAGTGTTTGGGTGTTATGATGTTAGGGTGTTAGGGGTAAAGGTTTGTGTTAGGATGTTAGGGTGTTATGTTATGATGTTAGGGTGTTAGGGTGTTGTTTTGGGTGTTAGGATGTTATAATGTTAGTGTGTTAAGGGTGTTTGTTAGGATGTTATAATGTTAGATGTTAGGGTGTTGTTTAGGTTTTGATGTTAAGGTGTAAAGGTGTTTGGGTGTTAGTGTTAGGTTTTAGAGTGTAAGGTGTTGCAAATAATGGTGTTAGGTGTTATAATGATGTTATGATGTTAGGTGTTAGGGTGTTATGATGTTAGGGTGTTAGGTGTAAAGTTGTTTGGGTGTTAGGATGTTGGGTGTTAGGGTGTTATGATGTTAGGGTGTTAGGGTGTAAAGGTGTTTGGGTGTTAGGATGTTTAATGTTAGTGTGTTAGTGTAAAGGTGTTAGTATAATGTTAGGTGTTAGGGTGTTATAATGTTAGAGTGTTAGGGTTTAAGTTCTTTGGGTGTTAGGATGTTTGTTAGGGTGTTATGATGTTAGTGTTAGGTAAAGGTGTTTGGGTGTTAGGATGTTATAATGTTAGTGTGTTAGGGTGTAAAGGTGTTTGGTGTTAGGATGTTATAATGTTAGGGTGTTAGGTATAAAGGTGTTAGGATGTTAGGTTTTAGGGTGTAAAGGTGTTAGGGTGTTAGGTTGATGTTAGTGTTAGGTGTAAAGGTGTTAGGATGTTAGGTTTTAGGGTGTTGTTAGGTGCTAGGATGTTATGATGTTAGGGTGTAAAGGTGTTTGGGTGTTTAGATTTTAGGGTGTTAGGGTTTTATGGTGTAAAGGTGTTTGGGTGTTAGTTTATGATGTTAGGGTGTTAGGGTGTAAAGGTGTTTGGGTGTTAGGATGTTATAGTGTAAATGTTAGGGTGTTATAATGTTAGGGTGTTTAGGATGTTAGGGTGTTATAATGTTAGGGTGTTATGATGTTGGTGTTAAGGTGTTATGATGTTAGGTTTAGTGTGTAAAGTGTTTGGGTGTTAGGATGTTATGTTATGTTATGATGTTAGGGTGTTAGGGTGTAAAGGTGTTTGGGATGTTATAATGTTAGTGATGTTAGGGTGTAAAGGTGTTAGGATGTTATAATTTAGGGTGTTAGGGTGTAAAGTTGTTTGGATGTTAGTTTTAGGTGTAAAAGGTGTTAGGGTGCTAGGATGTTATGATGTTACGTAAAGGTGTTTGGGTGTTATGATGTTTAGGGTGTTAAGTGTTATGATGTTAGTGTGTTATGGGTGTAAGGTGTTTGGGTGTTAGGATGTTATAATGTTAGGGTGTTAGGGTGTAAAGGTGTTTGGGTGTTAGGGTGTTAGGGTTTTAAGTGTAAAGGTGTTAGGGTGTTATAATGTTAGGGTGTTAGGGTGTTATAATGTTAGGTTTTAGGGTTTAAAATGTGTTAGGGTGTTATGATGTTAGGTGTTAGGGTGTAAAGGTGTTTTGTTAGGATGTTATAAGGTTAGTGTTTAGGATGTTAGGATATAATGTTAGGTTAGTGTAAAGGTGTTTGGGTGTTAGGATGTTATAATGTTAGGGTGTTAGGGTGTAAAGGTGTTAGGATGTTAGGTTTTAGGTGTAAAGGTGTTAGGGTGTTAGGATGTTATGATGTTAGGTGTTAGGGTGTAAAGGTGTTAGGATGTTAGGTTTTAAAGGTGTTAGGTGCTAGGATGTTATGATGTTAGGGTGTAAAGTGTTTAGGTGTTTAGATTTTAGGGTGTTAGGGTGTTAGGGTGTAAATGTGTTTGGGTGTTAGATGTTAGGGTTTTAGTGTGTAAAGGTGTTTGGGTGTTATGATGTTAGGGTGTAAAGGTGTTTGGGTGTTATGATGTTAGGGTGTTAGGGTGTTATGGTGTAAAGGTGTTTGGGTGTTAGGGATGTTATGATGTTAGGGTGTTAGGGTGTAAAGGTGTTTGGGTGTTAGGGTGTTAGTGTTTTAGAGTGTAAAGGTGTTAGGGTGTTATAATGTTAGGGTGTTAGGATGTTAGCGTGTTATAATGTTAGGGTGTTATGATGTTAGTTAGGTGTTATGATGTTACGGTGTTAGGTGTAAAGTTGTTTGGGTGTTAGGATGTTAGGGTGTTAGGGTGTAAAGGTGTTTGGGTGTTAGGATGTTAAATGTTAGTGTGTTAGGGTGTAAAGGTGTTAGGATGTTATAATGTTAGGGTGTTAGGATGTAAAGGTGTTAGGATGTTAGTTTTAGGGTGTTAGGGGTGTAAAGGTGTTAGGATGTTATTTTAAAAGGTGTTTGGGTGTTATGATTTTTAGGTGTTATAATGTTAGGGTGTAAAGGTGTTTGGGTGTTAGGGTGTTAGGGTTTTAGAGTGTAAAGGTGTTAGGGTGTTATAATGTTAGGGTGTTAGGGTTTATAATGTTATGATGTTAGGGTGTAAGGTGTTTGGGTGTTATGATGTTAGGGTGTTAGGGTGTAACGTTGTTTGAGGATGTTAGGGTGTTAGGGTGTTATGATGTTAGGTGTTAGGGTGTAAGGTGTTTGGGTGTTAGGATGTTATAATGTTAGGGTGTGGATGTTAACGTTAGGGTGATGTTAGGGTGTTTGGGTGTTAGGATGTTATGAAGGTGTTAGGGTGTTAGGGTTTGTTTAAAGGTTTTGGAGGTAAAGGTGTTAGGGTGTTATGATGTTAGGGTGTTAGGGTGTTAAATTGTTTGGGTGTGATGTTAGGGTGTTAGGTTTTAGTGTAAAGGTGTTAGGATGTTATAATGTTAGGGTGTTAGGGTGTAAAGGTGTTTGGGTGTTAGGATGTTAGTGTTTTAGGTGTAAAGGTGTTAGGGTGTTAGGATGTTATGATGTTAGGGTGTTATGTTAATGTTAGGGTGTTATGAAAGTTGTTTGGGTGTTAGGATGTTAGGTGTTAGGGTGTAAAGGTGTTTGGGTGTTAGGATGTTATGATGTTAGGGTGTAAAGGTGTTTGGGTGTTATGATGTTAGGGTGTTAGGGTGTTATGGTGTAAAGGTGTTTGGGTGTTAGGATGTTATGATGTTAGGGTGTTAGGGTGTAAAGGTGTTTGGGTGTTAGGGTGTTAGGAGATGTGTAAATGTGTTAGGTGTTATAATGTTAGGGTTTAGGATGTTTATGATTTTAGGGTGTTTAGGGTGTTAGGTGTTAGGGTTTAGGGTGTAAAGGTGTTTGGGTGTTAGGGTGTTATGATGTTTAAGGGTGTTAGGGTGTTATGGTTAAAAGTGTGTTTAGGGTGTTAAATGGTGTTATGATGTTAAAGGTGTTGTTAGGATGTTAGGTTTTAAAGGTGTAAAGGTGTTTTGGGTGTTAGGATGTTAGGGTTTTAGGTGTTAGGGTGTAAAGGTGTTTGGGTGTTATGATGTTAGGGTGTTTAGGGTGTAATAATGTTAGGGTGTTGGGTGTTAGGTGTTATGATGTTAGGGTGTAAAGGTGTTTGGGTGTTATGATGTTAGGGTGTTAGGGTTAAAGGTTTGGGTGTTAGGATGTTAGGGTGTTAGGGTGTTATGATGTTAGGGTGTTAGGGTGTAAAGGTGTTTGGGTGTTAGGATGTTATAATGTTAGTTGTTAGGGTGTAAAGGTGTTAGGATGTTATAATGTTAGGGTGTTAGGGTGTAAAGGTGTTAGGATGTTAGGTTTTAGGGTGTAAAGGTGTTATGCTAGATGTTATGTGTTAGGGTGTAAAGGTGTTTGGGTGTTATGATGTTAGGGTGTTAGGGTGTTATGATGTTAGGGTGTTAGGGTGTTTTGGGTGTTAGGTGTTTAGTTAGGTGTTTTGGGTGTTAGGATGTTAGGATGTTAGGTTTAGGGTGTAAGGTGTTTGGGTGTTATAATGTTAGGGTGTTATGTTAGAGGTGTAAAGGTGTTTGGGTGTTAGGATGTTAGGGTTTTTAGGGTGTAAAGATGTTAGGGTGTTATAATGTAAAGGTGTTTTGTTAGGATGTTATAATGTTAGTTAGGGTGTAAAGGTGTTAGGGTGTTATAATGTTAGGGTGTTAGGGTGTTATAATGTTAGGTGTTAGGGTTTAAAGTTCTTTGGGTGTTAGGATGTTTAGGGTGTTAGGGTGTTATGATGTTAGGTTTAGGGTGTAAAGGTGTTTGGGTGTTAGGATGTTATAATGTTAGTGTGTTAGGGTGTAAAGGTGTTAGGGTGTTATGTTATAATGTTAGGGTGTTAGGGTGTAAAGGTGTTAGGATGTTAGGTTTTAGGGTGTAAAGGTTAGTTTAAAGATGTTATGATGTTAGGTGTTAGTGTAAAGGTGTTAGGATGTTAGGTTTTAGGGTGTAAAGGTGTTTGGGTGTTATGATGTTAGGGTGTAAAGGTGTTTGGGTGTTTAGATGTTAGGGTGTTAGGGTTTTATGGTGTAAAGGTGTTTGGGTGTTAGGATGTTATGATGTGTTAGGGTGTAAAGGTGTTTGGGTGTTAGGGTGTTAGGGTTTTAGAGTGTAAAGGTGTTTAGTGTTATAATGTTAGGGTGTTAGGATGTTAGGGTGTTATAATGTTAGGGTGTTATGATGTTATGTTAGTGTTATGATGTTAGGGTGTTAGTGTGTAAAGTTGTTTGGGTGTTAGGATGTTAGGGTGTTTGTTATGATGTTAGGGTGTTAAAAGGTGTTTGGGTGTTAGGATGTTATAATGTTAGTGTGTTAGGGTGTAAAGGTGTTAGGGTGTTATAATGTTAGGGTGTTAGGGTTTAAAGTTATAATGTTTTGTTAGTGTTAGGGTGTTATGATGTTAGGTGTTAGGGTGTAAAGGTGTTTGGATGTTAGGGTTATAATGTTTAGGGTGTTAGGATGTTATAATGTTAGGGTGTTAGGGTGTAAAGGTGTTTGGGTGTTAGGATGTTATAATGTTAGGGTGTTATAAAGGTGTTAGGATGTTAGGTTTTAGTGTAAAGGTGTTAGGGTGTTAGGATGTTATAATGTTAGGGTGTTAGGGTGTAAAGGTGTTAGGATGTTAGGTTTTAGGGTGTTAAGGTGTTAGGGTGTAGGATGTTATGATGTTAGGGTGTTAGGGTGTTTAGTTTAGGGTGTTAGGATGTTGTTAGGGTTTAGGGTGAGTGTAAAGGTGTTAGGGTGTTAGGATGTTATGATGTTAGGGTGTAAAGGTGTTTGGGTGTTATGATGTTAGGGTGTTAGGGTGTTATGGTGTAAAGGTGTTTGGGTGTTAGGATGTTATGATGTTAGGGTGTTAGGGTGTAAAGGTGTTTGGGTGTTAGGAGTTGTTTGGGTGTTAGGATGTTAAAATGTTAGGGTGTTATAATGTTTTAGGATGTTAGGTGTTAAAGGTGTTTGGGTGTTAGGATGTTATGATGTTAGGGTGTAGGTGTTTGGGTGTTATGATGTTAGGGTGTTAGGGTGTTATGATGTTAGGGTGTTAGGGTGTTAGGTGTTTGGTGTTTGGGTGTTAGGATTTATAATGTTAGTTTGGGTGTAAGGTGTTTGGTGTTATAATGTTAGGGTTTTAGATGTGTAAAGGTGTTAGGTGTTATAATGTTAGGTGTTAGGATGTTAGGTGTTATAATGTTAGGGTGTTATGATGTTAGGGTGTTAAGGTGTTATGATGTTAGGGTGTTAGGGTGTAAAGTGTTTGGGTGTTAGATTTAGGGTGTTAGGGTGTTATGATGTTAGGTGTTTAGGGTGTAAGGTGTTTGGGTGTTAGGATGTTATAATGTTAGGGTGTTAAAGGTGTTAGGGTGTTATAATGTGTAGGGTTTAGGGTGTTATAATGTTATGATGTTAGGGTGTAAAGGTGTTTGGGTGTTAGGATGTTAGGTGTTAGGGTGTTATGAGTTAGGTGTTTAAAAGGTGTTTGGGTGTTAGGATGTTTATGTTAGGTTTAGGTGTTGTTAGGATGTTATAATGTTAGGGTGTTTGTAAAGGTGTTAGGATGTTAGGTTTTAGGGTGTAAAGGTGTTTGGGTGTTAGGATGTTAGGATGTTAGGGTGTTAAAAGGTGTTTGGGTGTTAGGGTGTTATTTTAGATGTTAAGGTGTTAGGGTGTTAAATGTTAGGGTGTTAGGGTGTTATAATATTATGATGTTAGGTGTAAAGGTGTTTGGGTGTTATGATGTTATGTTATGTTAGGTGTTTAGGGTGTTAGGATGTTAGGGTGTTAAGGTGTTAGGGTGTAAAGGTGTTTGGGTGTTAGGATGTTATAATGTTAGGTGTTAGGGTGTAAAGGTGTTAGGATGTTAGGTTTTAGGGTGTAAAGGTGTTAGGGTGTTAGGATGTTATGATGTTAGGGTGTAAAGGTGTTAGGGTGTTAGGGTGTTATAATGTTAGGGTGTTTGGGTGTTAGGATGTTAGTTTTAGGGTGTTGTTTGGGTGTTATGATGTTAGATGTGTTAGGTGTAAAGGTGTTAGGATGTTTTTATAATGTTTAGGTGTGTTTATGATGTTAGGGTGTTAAAGGTGTTTGGGTGTTAGGATGTTATAATGTTAGGGTGTAAAGGTGTTTGGTGTTAGGATGTTATAATGTTAGGGTGTTAGGGTGTAAAGGTGTTTGGGTGTTAGGATGTTATGATGTTATGTTAGAGTGTAAAGGTGTTAAGGTGTTATAATGTTAAAGTGTTAGGGTTTAGGTGTTAAATGTTAGGGTGTTATGATGTTAGGGTGTTAGGGTGTTATGATGTTATGTTAGGTGTAAAGGTGTTTGGGTGTTAGATTTTAGGTGTTTGGGTGTTATAATGTTAGGTGTGTTAGGGTGTTAAGGTGTTATTTAGGATGTTATAATGGTGTTTAGGGTGTAAGGTGTTAGGATGTTATAATGTTAGGGTGTTAGGGTGTTAAAGGTGTTATGTTAGGATGTTATGATGTTAGGTGTTATGTTATTTGGGTGTTATGATGTTAATGTTAGGGTGTTATAATGTTAGTTGTTAGGGTGTTATTAGATGTTATAATGTTAGGGTGTTAGGAAAAATGTGTTTGTTTAGGATGTTATAATGTTAGGGTGTTAGGGTGTTATAGGATGTTATGATTTATGTAAAGGTGTTTGGGTGTTAGGATAGGGTGTTAGGGTGTAAAGGTGTTTGGGTGTTAGATGTTAGGGTGTTAGAGTGTAAAGGTGTTAGGGTGTTATAATGTTAGGGTGTTAGGGTGTTATAATGTTATGATGTTAGGGTGTAAAGGTGTTTGGGTGTTATGATGTTAGGTTTAGGTAATGTTATGATTTGGGTGTTAGGTGTTTGGGTGTTAGGGTGTTATGATGTTAGGGTGTTAGGTAAAGGTGTTTGGGTGTTAGGATGTTATAATGTTAGTGTGTTAGGGTGTAAAGGTGTTAGGATGTTAGGTTTAGGGTGTTAGGGTGTAAAGGTGTTAGGGTGTTATGTTAGGGTGTTAGGTGTTAGGGTGTTATAATGTTAGGTGTTAGGATGTTAGGGTGTTAGGATAAAGGTGTTTGTTAGGATGTTATGATGTTAGGGTGTTAGGTTAGGATGTTAGGTTTTAGGTGTAAAGGTGTTAGGTGTTAGGATGTTATGATGTTAGGGTGTAAAGGTGTTTGGGTGTTAGATTTTAGGGTGTTAGGGTGTTAGGTGTAAAGGTGTTAGGGTGTTAGGTTTTAGGTGTTTGCTAGGATGTTAGGATGTTAAAAGGTGTTTGGGTGTTAGGATGTTAGGGTGTTAGGGTTGTAAAGGTGTTTGGGTGTTAGGATGTTATGATGTTAGGGTGTTAGGGTGTAAATGTTTGGGTGTTAGGGTGTTAGGTTTTAGGTGTAAGGTGTTAGGGTGTTAGTGTGTAATGTTAGGGTGTTAGGATGTTAGGTGTTATAATGTTAGGTGTTATGATGTTAGGGTGTTAGGGTGTTAGGATGTTAGGTGTTAGGTGGGTGTTTGGGTGTTAGGATGTTATAATGTTAGGGTGTAAGGGTGTTTGGGTGTTAGGATGTTAGGTGTTAGGGTGTTAGGGTGTAATGTTAGGATGTTAGGTTTTAGGGTGTTAGGGTGTAAAGGTGTTAGGTTGTGTTAGGATTTAGGTGTAAAGGTGTTTGGGTGTTATGATTTTAGGGTGTTAGGGTGTTAGGGTGTAAAGGTGTTTGGGTGTTAGGATGTTAGGGTTTTAGATGTAAAGGTGTTAGTGTTATAATGTTAGGGTGTTAGGGTGTTAAATGTTATGATGTTAGGGTGTAAAGGTGTTTGGGTGTTATGATGTTAGGGTGTTAGGGTAACGTTGTTTGGGTGTTAGGATGTTAGGGTGTTAGGGTGTTATGATGTTTGTTAGGTGTAAAGGTGTTTGGGTGTTAATGTGTTATAATGTTAGTGTGTTAGGGTTAAAAGGTGTTAGGATTTATAATGTTAGGGTGTTAGGGTGTAAAGGTGTTAGGATGTTAGGTTTTAGGGTGTAAAGGTGTTAGGGTTAGGATGTTATGATGTTAGGGTGTAAAGGTGTTTGGGTGTTATATGTTATGTTATGATGTTAGGGTGTTATTTATGGTGTAAAGGTGTTTGGGTGTTAGGATGTTATGATGTTATGTTATGTAAAGGTGTTAGGTGTTAGGTGTTAGGGTGTGTTAAGGTGTTAGGATGTTATAATGTTAGGGTGTTAGGATTTTAGGGTGTTATAATGTTAGGGTGTTATGTGTTAGGGTGTTAGGGTTTTGATGTTAGGGTGTTAGTGTGTAAAGGTTTGGGTGTTAGGATGTTTAGGATGTTAGGGTGTTAGGGTGTAAAAAAGGTGTTTGGGTGTTAGGATGTTATGATGTTAGGTGTTAGGGTGTAAGGTGTTTGGGTGTTATAATGTTAGGGTGTTATGATGTTAGATGTTTTAGGGTGTTAGGGTGTTAGGATGTTATAATGTTAGGGTGTTATGATGTTAGGGTGTTAGGGTGTAAAGGTGTTTTGGTGTTAGGATGTTATAATGTTAGGGTGTTAGGGTGTAAAGGTGTTAGGGTTTTATAATGTTAGGGTGTTAGGGTGTAAAGGTGTTAGGATGTTAGGTTTTAGGGTGTTAGGGTGTTAAAGGTGTTAGGATGTTAGGTTTTAGGGTGTAGGATTTTATTATGATTTTAGGGTGTTAGGGTGTTAGGGTGTAAAAGGTGTTTGGGTGTTATGTTAGGGTTTTAGGGTGTTAAAGGTGTTAGGGTGTTATAATGTTAGGGTGTTAGGGTGTTATAATGTTAGATGTTAGGGTTTAAAGTTCTTTGGGTGTTAGGATGTTAGGGTGTTAGGGTGTTATGTTGTTTGGGTGTTAGGGTGTAAAGGTGTTTGGGTGTTAGGATGTTATAATGTTAGGTGTTTGGGTGTAAAGGTGTTAGGATGTTATAATGTTAGGGTGTTAGGGTGTAAAGGTGTTTGGGTGTTAGGATGTTATAATGTTAGGGTGTTAGGGTGTAAAGGTGTTAGGATGTTAGGTTTTTAGGGTTAAAGGTGTTATGTTAGGGTTATGTGTTAGGGTGTTAGGGTAAAGGTGTTAGGATGTTAGGTTTAGGGTGTAAAGGTGTTAGGGTGCTAGGATGTTATGATGTTAGGGTGTAAAGGTGTTTGGGTGTTTAGATTTTAGGGTGTTAGGGTTTAGGTGTTAGGGTGTTAGGGTTTTTTAAAGGTGTTAGGGTGCTAGGATGTTATGATGTTAGGGTGTAAAGGTGTTTGGGTGTTATGATGTTAGGGTGTTATGGTGTAAAGGTGTTTGGGTGTTAGGATGTTATGATGTTAGGGTGTTAGGATGTTGTTTGGGTGTTAGGGTGTTAGTGTTTTAGATGTAAAGGTGTTAGCATGTTATAATGTTAGGGTGTTGGGTGTTATGGTGTTATAATGTTAGGGTGTTAGGGTGTAAAGTTGTTTGGGTGTTAGGATGTTATAAGTGTTTAGGGTGTAAAGGTGTTAGGATGTTATAATGTTAGGGTGTTAGGTGTAAAGGTGTTAGGATGTTAGGTTTTGATGTTAGGGTGTTAGGATGTTAGGTGTTAGGATGTTATTTTAAGGTGTAAAGGTGTTTGGGTGTTATGATGTTAGGGTGTTAGGATTGTTAGGGTGTAAAAGGTGTTTGGGTGTTAGGGTGTTAGGGTTTTAGAGGTGGTGTTAGGATAATGTTAGGGTGTTAGGGTGTTAAAGTTGTTTGTAAAGGTGTTTGTGTTATGATGTTAGGGTGTTAGGTGTGTTGTTTGGGTGTTAGGATGTTAGGGTGTTAGGGTGTTAAAGGTGTTTGGGTGTTAGGATGTTATAATGTTAGTGTGTTAGGGTGTAAAGGTGTTAGGATGTTTATAATGTTAGGGTGTTAGGGTGTAAAAGGTGTTAGGATGTTAGGTTTTAGGGTGTAAAGGTGTTAGGGTGCTAGCATGTTATGATGTTATAATGTAAAGTATTTGGGTGTTATGATGTTAGGGTGTTAGGGTGTTATGATGTTAGGGTGTTAGGGTGTAAAGGTGTTTGGGTGTTAGGATGTTATGATGTTAGGTGTTAGGGTGTAAAGGTGTTTGGGTGTTAGGGTTTTAATGTTAAGGTGTTAGGGTGTAATGTTAGGGTGTTTGGGTGTTAGGGTGTTATGATGTTAGGGTGTTAGTTGTAAAGGTTTGTTTAGGATGTTAGGGTGTTAGGGTGTTATGATGTTAGGTGTTAAAAGGTGTTTGGGTGTTAGGATGTTATAATGTTAGTGTGTTAGGGTGTAAAGGTGTTAGGGTGTTATAATGTTAGGGTGTTAGGGTTTATAATGTTAGGATGTGTTGTCAGGTGTTAGGGTGTAAATGTTAGGGTGTTAGGATGTTAGGTGTTAGGTGTTATGATGTTAGGGTGTTAGGGGTGTAAAAGGTGTTTTAGGTGTTAGGATGTTATAATGTTAGTGTGTTAGGGTGTAAAGGTGTTAGTTTATAATGTTAGGGTGTTAGGGTGTAAAGGTGTTAGGGTGTTAGGATTTATAGTTAGGGTGTTAGGGTGTAAAGGTGTTAGGATGTTAGGTTTTAGTGTAAAGGTGTTAGGGTGTTATAATGTTAGGGTGTTAGGATGTTATAATGTTAGGGTGTTAGGGTGTAAAAAGGTGTTTGGGTGTTATAATGTTAGGGTGTTAGGGTGTAAAAATGTTTAGGGTGTTAGGAAAAGGTGTTTATGATGTTAGGGTGTTAGGGTGTAATGTTGGGTTTAGGGTGTTATGGTGTAAAGGTGTTTGGGTGTTAGGATGTTATGATGTTAGGGTGTTAGGGTGTAAAGGTGTTTGGGTGTTAGGGTGTTAGTGTTTAGGTAAGGTGTTAGGGTGTTATAATGTTAGGGTGTTATGTAAAGGTGTTATAATGTTATGTTTAGTTAGGGTGTAAAGGTTGTTTGGGTGTAGGATGTTAGGGTGTTAAAGTGTAAAGGTGTTTGGGTGTTAGGATGTTATAATGTTAGTGTGTTAGGGTGTTAAAGGTGTTAGGATGTTATGTTAGGGTGTTAGGGTGTAAAGGTGTTAGGATTTAGGTTTAAGTGTTAGGATGTTAGGATGTTAGGTTTTAGGGTGTAAAGGTGTTTGGGTGTTATGATTTTAGGGTGGTAGGTGTTAGGGTGCTAGAGTGTTTGGGTGTTAGGTGTTAGGGTTTAGAGTGTATGTTAATGTTATAATGTTAGGATGTTAGGGTGTTATAATGTTATGATGTTAGGATGTAAAGGTGTTAGGGTGTTATGATGTTAGGGTGTTAGTGTGTAACGTTGTTTGGGTGTTAGGATGTTAGGGTGTTTAGGGTGTTATGATGTTAGGTGTTAGGGTGTAAAGGTGTTTGGGTGTTAGGATGTTATAATGTTAGTGTGTTAGGGTTTAAAGGTGTTAGGAGTGTAAATGTTAGTGTTAGGGTGTTATAATGTTAGCATGTGTTACGGGTAAAAGTTCTTTGGGTGTTAGGATGTTTGTTAGGGTGTTATGATGTTAGGGTGTTAGGGTGTTATGATGATGTTAGGGTGTTAGGGTGTAAAGGTGTTTAGGTGTTAGGATGTTATAAAGGGTGTTATAATGTTAGGGTGTTATGATGTTAGGGTGTTAGTGTTAGGATGTTTAGGGTGTTAAAGGTGTTTAGGGTGTGCTTAGGGTGTAAAGGTGTTAGGATGTTAGGTTTTAGTGTAAAGGTGTTAGGGTGTTAGGATGTTATAATGATGTTAGGGTGTAAAATTGTTTGGGTGTTTAATGTTAGGGTGTTAAGGTTTATGTTAGTGTTAAAAGGTGTTTGGGTGTTAGGATGTTATGATGTTAGGGTGTTAGGGTGTAAAGGTGTTTGGGTGTTAGGGTGTTAGGGTTTTAGAGGTGTAAAGGTGTTAGGATGTTATAATGTTAGGGTGTTAGGATGTTAGGGTGTTATAATGTTAGGTTTTAGGATGTTAGGGTGTTAGGGTGTTATGATGTTAGGGTGTTAGTGTGTAAAGTTGTTTGGGTGTTAGATGTTAGGGTGTTAGGGTGTTATGATGTTAGGGTGTTAGGGTGTAAAGGTGTTTGGGTGTTATAATGGATGTTATAATGTTAGTGATGTTAGGTGTAAAGGTGTTAGGGTGTTATAATGTTAGGGTGTTAGGGTTTAAAGTTCTTTGGGTGTTAGGATGTTAGGGTGTTAGGGTGTTATGATGTTAGGGTGTTAGGGTGTAAAAGGTGTTTGGGTGTTAGGATGTTATAATGTTAGTGTGTTAGGGTGTAAAGGTGTTAGGGATGTTATAATGTTAGGGTGTTAGGGTGTAAAGGTGTTTGGGTGTTAGGATGTTATAATGTTAGGGTGTTAGGGTGTAAAGGTGTTAGGATGTTAGGTTTGGGTGTAAGGTGTTAGGGTGTTTGGATGTTTATGAGGGTGTTAGGGTGTAAAGGTGTTAGGTGTTTTTTAGGGTGTTGTTAGATTTTAGGAGTGTTAGGGTGTTAGAATTGTAAATGTGTTAGGGTGTTAGGGTTTAGAGTGTAAAGGTGTTAGGGTGCTAGGATGTTATGATGTTAGGGTGTAAAGGTGTTTGGGTGTTATGATGTTAGGGTGTTAGGGTGTTATGGTGTAAAGGTGTTTGGGTGTTAGGATGTTATGATGTTAGGGTGTTAGGGTGTAAAGGTGTTTGGGTGTTAGGGTGTTAGTGTTTTAGAGTGTAAAGGTGTTAGGGTGTTATAATGTTAGGGTGTTAGGATGTTAGGGTGTTATAATGTTAGGGTGTTATGATGTTAGGGTGTTAGGGTGTAAAGTTGTTTGGGTGTTAGGATGTTAGGGTGTTAGGGTGTAAAGGTGTTTGGGTGTTAGGATGTTATAATGTTAGTGTGTTAGGGTGTAAAGGTGTTAGGATGTTATAATGTTAGGGTGTTAGGGTGTAAAGGTGTTAGGATGTTAGGTTTTAGGGTGTTAGGGTGTAAAGGTGTTAGGATGTTAGGTTTTAGGGTGTAAAGGTGTTTGGGTGTTATGATTTTAGGGTGTTAGGGTGTTAGGGTGTAAAGGTGTTTGGGTGTTAGGGTGTTAGGGTTTTAGAGTGTAAAGGTGTTAGGGTGTTATAATGTTAGGGTGTTAGGGTGTTATAATGTTATGATGTTAGGGTGTAAAGGTGTTTGGGTGTTATGATGTTAGGGTGTTAGTGTGTAACGTTGTTTGGGTGTTAGGATGTTAGGGTGTTAGGGTGTTATGATGTTAGGGTGTTAGGGTGTAAAGGTGTTTGGGTGTTAGGATGTTATAATGTTAGTGTGTTAGGGTTTAAAGGTGTTAGGATGTAATAATGTTAGGGTGTTAGGGTGTAAAGGTGTTAGGATGTTAGGTTTTAGGGTGTAAAGGTGTTAGGGTGCTAGCATGTTATGATGTTACGGTGTAAAGGTATTTGGGTGTTATGATGTTAGGGTGTTAGGGTGTTATGATGTTAGGGTGTTAGGGTGTTATGGTGTAAAGGTGTTTGGGTGTTAGGATGTTATGATGTTAGGGTGTTAGGGTGTAAAGGTGTTTGGGTGTTAGGGTGTTAGGGTTTTAGAGTGTAAAGGTGTTAGGGTGTTATAATGTTAGGGTGTTAGGATGTTAGGGTGTTATAATGTTAGGGTGTTATGATGTTAGGGTGTTAGGGTGTTATGATGTTAGGGTGTTAGTGTGTAAAGTTGTTTGGGTGTTAGGATGTTAGGGTGTTAGGGTGTTATGATGTTAGGGTGTTAGGGTGTAAAGGTGTTTGGGTGTTAGGATGTTATAATGTTAGTGTGTTAGGGTGTAAAGGTGTTAGGGTGTTATAATGTTAGGGTGTTAGGGTTTAAAGTTCTTTGGGTGTTAGGATGTTCGGGTGTTAGGGTGTTATGATGTTAGGGTGTTAGGGTGTAAAGGTGTTTGGGTGTTAGGATGTTATAATGTTAGTGTGTTAGGGTGTAAAGGTGTTAGGATGTTATAATGTTAGGGTGTTAGGGTGTAAAGGTGTTTGGGTGTTAGGATGTTATAATGTTAGGGTGTTAGGGTGTAAAGGTGTTAGGATGTTAGGTTTTAGGGTGTAAAGGTGTTAGGGTGTTAGGATGTTATGATGTTAGGGTGTTAGGGTGTAAAGGTGTTAGGATGTTAGGTTTTAGGGTGTAAAGGTGTTAGGGTGCTAGGATGTTATGATGTTAGGGTGTAAAGGTGTTTGGGTGTTTAGATTTTAGGGTGTTAGGGTGTTAGGGTGTAAATGTGTTAGGGTGTTAGGGTTTTAGAGTGTAAAGGTGTTAGGGTGCTAAGCAATACGTAACTAA